>NW_025537691.1:0-29224 GCF_020615455.1 Coregonus clupeaformis | reverse complement strand
TGTGGGGATGTTTTTCAGATGGCAGGAAACTGATTGTCAGATCAGGGTATAGTCAATCCTTGATACCTTCTCCGGCAGTCAGGACCTCCAGACTGGGGCGAAGGTTCACCTTCCAACAGACACGCCCTAACACAAGCCAAGATAAAATGCAGATACGGACAAATCTCTGATCTTTCCAGGCCCAGACCTGGGCCCAATCAAAACATCTCTGGAGAGATTAAAATAGCTGTGCAGCGCGCTCCCATCCAACACCAGAGCTTGGAGATCTGCAGAGAAAATGGGAGAACTCCCCAAATACAAGTGTCCATTTTTTTCATATCCAACTTAGGCTGTAATTTTCCAAGGTGCTTCAACAATGTACTGAGTAAGGTTCTAATACTTAAGTAAATGTTAATATTTCCGTTTTTTATTTATAATAAATATGCAAAAATGTCTAAAAACCTGTTTTTGCTTTCTCTATATATAGAGCTATTGTTTTATGAGAAAAAAAAACAATTTAAAAACATTTTTGAATAAGGCTGTAACTATAACAAAATGTGAAAAAAGTTAACGGATCTGAATACTTTCCTAATGCACTGTATCTCAGTAACGGTGTTATTTATCTTTGTGTAGCATAAGGTTAATCAACCAATCAATGTACATGCAAAAACACAGATATTGGAAACTATTATGAAAATCAACCTGCAATAGAGCACTGCTGGGAAATATGATATTGATGGCGTGGTTTTTAGTGTTTTTACTCAACACAGCAACACAGAGTAAAAATGACACTCACACAACTCTAGTTATTAACAACAACACTATTGTTATTTTACACCACTGAGTGTTAAGTTAATTTAACTCCTGAATCAACACTAGAAATGTTACACTGAAAAATCAACACTAGGTAAAACTGGCCAATTTGAAAAATCAACACTAGGGTACAACTGGCCAATTTGCTGTGTACCACAGCAGTACTCCATTCTATTATCCTACTCTCTGCTCTATGAAATCACAGTAAGTCGCTCTGGATAAGAGCGTCTGCTAAATGACTAAAATGTAAATGTAAAATGTAAAATACAAATTTCAAAGACAGAAATCATGGAATGATATCAACTATGTCAGTACTGTATATGTGATTAAGTGGGAATACCAGATACATGCACAAATATTCCCATATTGGTACAGTTAAAAATATTCTCACACCTATCTTACTCAAACTCCTGATGTTACAGTTTAAACACTGAAGTAAACAATAACACACTATTTCAAATAGAGAAAAAAATATTACAATAAAAAAGCTTATTCAGATTCAGAAGGGTTCTATGCAGAACCCATCTTACCTTCCAAATAATCAATTTTGCCTTCCATACAATCGTCAAAGAGCCCTTTCTTCAAAAAACGGTTCTTCAGATAAAAACGGTTCTTAGTTTAACCTTATCCCTCCGCAAATAACCATTTTTTTAACCCTTTTTTTCGAGCATCGAGGACCAGCAGTGAACAGTGTTTTCCCCCCAAAATAAAAATCCTGACATGAGGGGGCTCGAACCCACGGTTAATGTGCACTGTCATTCTAGAGTCAACCACTATTAACAACCATCATCATAGGAAACAGTTCTAAAGATAGTACATAACAGCTATTTGACAAGTCAATAGGCTCTTTGACTTTTTGTTGTTTTTACAATGTACAATAAACTTGTTGTACAGACCTTCTTTATCTTTTTTCTGTAAAAGCACATGGATGTGTGTGAAACGAATGAGCAAAAACATGGGATTTTGTCATATACAGTGGGGGAAAAAAGTATTTAGTCAGCCACCAATTGTGCAAGTTCTCCCACTTAAAAAGATGAGAGAGGTCTGTAATTTTTCATCATAGGTACACGTCAACTATGACAGACAAATTGAGAAAAAAAATCCAGAAAAATCACTTATAGGATTTTAAATGAATTTATTTGCAAATTATGGTGGAAAATAAGTATTTGGTCACCTACAAACAAGCGAAGATTTCTGGCTCTCACAGACCTGTAACTTCTTCTTTAAGAGGCTCCTCTGTCCTCCACTGTACCTGTATTAACTGGCACCTGTTTGAACTTGTTATCAGTATAAAAGACACCTGTCCACAACCTCAAACAGTCACACTCCAAACTCCACTATGGCCAAGACCAAAGAGCTGTCAAAGGACACCAGAAACAAAATTGTAGACCTGCACCAGGCTGGGAAGACTGAATCTGCAATAGGTAAGCAGCTTGGTTTGAAGAAATCAACTTTGGGAGCAATTATTAGGAAATGGAAGACATACAAGACCACTGATAATCTCCCTCGATCTAGGCTCCACGCAAGATCTCACCCCAGTATCAAAATGATCACAAGAACGGTGAGCAAAAATCCCAGAACCACATGGGGGGACCTAGTGAATGACCTGCAGAGAAGCTGGGACCAAAGTAACAAAGCCTACCATCAGTAACACACTACGCCGCCAGGACTCAAATCCTGCAGTGTCAGACGTGTCCCCCTGCTTGGCCAGTACATGTCCAGGCCCGTCTGAAGTTTGCTAGAGTGCATTTGGATGATCCAGAAGAGGATTGGGAGAATGTCATATGGTCGGATAAACCAAAATATAACTTTGGTAAAAACTCAACTCGTCGTGTTTGGAGGACAAAGAATGCTGAGTTGCATCGAAAGAACACCATACCTACTGTGAAGCATGGGGGTGGAAACATCATGCTTTGGGGCTGTTTTTCTGCAAAGGGACCAGGACGACTGATCCGTGTAAAGGAAAGAATGAATGGGGCCATGTATTGTGAGATTTTGAGTGAAAACCTCCTTCCATCAGCAAGGGCATTGAAGATGAAATGTGGCTGGGTCTTTCAGCAATGACAATGATCCCAAACACACCGCCGAACATAAGGAGTGGCTTCAGTAAGAAGCATTTCCAAGGTCCCTGGAGTGGCCCAGCCAGTCTCCAGATCTCAACCCCATAGAAAATCTTTGGAGGGAGTTGGAAAGTCTGTGTTGCCCAGCGACAGCCCCAAAACATCACTGCTCTAGAGGAGATCTGCATGGAGGAATGGGCCAAAATACCAGCAACAGTGTGTGAAAACCTTGTGAAGCTTACAGAAAACGTTTGACCTGTATCATTGCCAACAAAGGGTATATAACAAAGTATTGAGAAACTTTTTTTGTTATTGACCAAATACTTATTTTCCACCATAATTTGCAAATAAATTCATTAAAATCCTACAATGTGATTTTCTGGATAATTTTTTTCTCATTTTGTCTGTCATAGTTGACGTGTACCTATGTGATGAAAATTACAGGCCTCTCTCATCTTTTTAAGTGGGAGAACTTGCACAATTGGTGGCTGACTAAATACTTTTTTTCCCCCACTGTACAATACCGGTCAAAAATTTTAGAACACCTACTCATTCAAGGTTTTTCTTTATTTTACTATTTTTGTAGGATAATAGTGAAGACATCAAAACTATGAAATAACACATATGGAATCATGTAGTAACCAAAAAAGTATTCAAATAGTCACCTTTGCCTTGATGACAGCTTTGCACACACACTTAGCATTCTCTCCAACCAGCTTAATCCTGGAATGCTTTTTCCAACAGTCTTGAAGGAGTTCCCACTATGCTGAGCACTTGATGGCTGCTTTTCCTTCACTCTGCGGTCCGACATATCCCAAACCATCTCAATTTGGTTGAGGTCGGGGATTGTGGAGGCCAGGTGCATCTGATGCAGCACTCCATCACTCTCCTTCTTGGTAAAATAGCCCTTACACAGCCTGGAGGTGTGTTGGGTCATTGCTCCTGTTGAAAAACAAATGATAGTCCCACTAAGCCCAAACCAAATGGGATGGCATATTGCTGCAGAATGCTGTGGTAGCCATGCTGGTTAAGTGTGCCTTGAATTCTAAATCCAAATCACAGACAGTGTCACCAGCAAAGCACCCCCACACCATAACACCTCCTCCTCCATAGCTTACGGTGGGAACCACACCTTGCGGAGATCATCCGTTCACCCACACGTGTCTCACAAAGACACGGCGGTTGGAACCAAAAATCTCCAATTTGGACTCCAGACCAAAGGACAAATTTCAACCGGACTAATGTCCATTGCTCGTGTTTCTTGGCCCAAGCAGGTCTCTTCTTATTATTGGTGTCCTTTAGTTGTCACGAGTTACAAAGCCAGAACCCAGAAGCAGACCAGGACAAGGTAAGTTGAAACGAAGGTGAGTGTTTATTTACAAATTCAAGAGTGATGCTGAATAATCCAGGGAACAGATGCGGGGCGTTGATTAGTTGTTGGGGTGCAGTGGTTGATCCAATCATGGCTCGGCAGCCGCCGACCACCAGGCAGGGTTGGATGAAGGTTCCGGACGAGTGACTGCAGATGGAACAAAACGAGGTAAGTAAACAACAAACCAACAAGGTGCAAAACAACAAAACTAACGCTAGAAGCTCTAAGACTGATACTCTGGTAAACCTACTGTTCTGGCTAACGATCCGGCAGGGAATGGATGTTAGGCCAGAGCCTAAGAAGGGTGATGATCAGGACCAGGTGTGCAGATTGCTGATGGGATGCAGTGCGATCAAGAGCTCCCGCTTCCTACAAGTTGCCCGGCAACCAGGCAGGAGGCGTTCCAGAACCCTCGGGAAACTGGAGATCACTGAGCAGAAAAACTAGTACACAGACCGGACCCGACTCAGACTGCCGGGATCGTTACAGTACCCCCCCCTCCAGCAACGCACACCGGG
The DNA here is from genome assembly GCF_020615455.1 of Coregonus clupeaformis. Lineage (NCBI taxonomy): Eukaryota > Metazoa > Chordata > Actinopteri > Salmoniformes > Salmonidae > Coregonus > Coregonus clupeaformis. Next base: position 24,482 of record NW_025537691.1, on the reverse strand, counting down.
CGGACTCCCGGAGCGCCAGGATGGAGGCGTAGAAGTCACGGATGAGGTCAGCATCTAGGATCTGTCGCGCAAATCCAACTCCTCTCTTCAGGACCATACCCCCTCCCAGTCCACGAGATACTGAAACCCCGGCCCCGCCGTCTGGAATCCATGATGCGTCGCACCGTGTAGGCAGGACCACCTCCGATCATCCGAGGAGGGAGGAGGAGGAGGCGGAGGGAGGCAACAGAGGACTGAGGAAAACAGGCTTGGAGGCAGGAGACATGAAAGGTGGGATGGACTCTGAGCGTCTCGGAGTTTGAGTCGAGACTGCCACCGGATTGATCACCTTCTCCACCACAAACGGACCAATGAACTCGGTAACAACTTCCTAGACTCAGTCCGTAAGAAGATCCCGTGTGGCTCAACCAGACCCCTATCTCCGATGGTATAGGTGGGAGCGGGGATCCGGCGACTTCCCTGGAGCTGATACCGGTCCGAACTCCTAAGGAGTGCCTTTCTGGCCCGATGCCAGGTCCGGTGGCAACCTTACAATATGGGCCCTGAACAGAAGGCACTGAGAGCTCCCTCTCCTGAGAAGGGAACAAGGGAGGTTAGTAGCCATACAAGCAGGCACTGGAAGGAGACATCCCAGTGGCAGATGTAGGGAGAGTATTGTGGGCACTACTCAACCCCAAGGCAACTGAGAGACCCAGGAGGTGGGGGTTGGAAGAGGCCAGGCAGCGTAGCGTGGATTCCATCTTCTGGTTGGCTCTCTCCGCCTGACCATTAGATTGGGGGTGAAAACCAGACGTGAGACTGACTGTAGCTCCAATGGCCAAACAGAAGGACTTCCAGACAGCAGAATAAACTGAGGGCCACGGTGGAAGCGATATCACTGGGCAAACCTGGTGGGACCCTGAAAACCTCCCCTAACCAGGATCTCGGACGTCTCCGAGGCAGAGGGAAGCTTGGCAATTGGCACAAAGTGGGCGAACTTGCTGAATCTGTCCACGATAGTCGGGGGAATCGACCGTGTTCCCCTCAGAAGCCGGCAACCCAGTGACAAAGTCAGGGCCAGATTACCATGGTCGCGGGGAATCGGAAGGGGGTGAAGTAGTCCAGAGCTGGACCGATTGGTACTCTCTTATTCCTGCGCACACACTGGACGGGCAGCAACATAACCCCGAGTATCCTCGGCCAGCGGGCCACCAGCGTCTGCGAAGAAACGCCATCGTCCGAGCCACGCCAGGGTGACAAGCCATCTTGCTGGCGTGGGACCATTTGAGACCGCAGGGACACCGACTCAGGCACAAACAACCGACCGGGTGGACCGTTACCGGGACCGGGCTGCGTCAAGGGCCGCCATCACCTCTCCTCAATCTTCCACCTAACAGCTCCCACGACGCAGTTCCGGGGGAGAATTGTCTCCCGTCTTGGACCCACTCTCCTCCGTCTTGAGAACATCCGAGACAAGGCGTCCGTGCCTTCTTAGATCCAGGTCGGAACGTCAGGGAAAAATTGAATCGTCCAAAAATGACCACCTGCCTGGCGGGCAGTTGAGACGTCTAGATTGCACGTAAGCAAGATTCTTGTGGTCAGTCCAGACAATAAACGGTTGCTCTCCGCCCCCTCCAACCAGTGGCGCCACTCCTCCAAGGCAAGTTTCACCGCGATGAAGCTCCCGGTTACCCACATCCGTAATTCCTCTCCAGCATGGCGAAAGGCGACGAGAGTAGTAGGCGAGGGATGGAGTTTACTGTCCGTGGAGCATCGCTCTGCGACAGGATGGCTGCCAACTCCCACATCAGACGCGTCCACTTCAACGACGAACTGACGGGCCGTGTCCGGTTGAGAGAGAATCGGTGCGTTGGTGATTCGCCTCTTCCAAATCCAGAAACGCTTCGATCCGCCTCCCGGATTCCACTTGAAGCTCCTGATACTGGAAGTCAAGGCAGTTAACGGAGCGCCCCGGCTGTAATCCCGGATGAATCTGCGGTAGAAATTCGCGAAACCCCAAAAATCTCTGAGCTGCAATCTCGTACCGGGCTGAGCCCATTGCCAGAACCGCTCTAACCTTCTCCTGGTCCATCCTAATCTCTCCCCCTGGAGATGATGTACCCGAGAAAGGATGTCGTGTGGGGCGTGAACTTCACTTCTCGGCCCTTCACGAACAGGCGATTCTCCAACAGTCGCTTCAGAACCTGCCGGACATGCTGGACGTGTGGAAGGTTCCTTCGGAGAAGATCAGAATGTCATCCAGGTAAACAAACACAAAGAGACCGATCATATCTCTCAGGACGCCGTGAATTCACCATACTCTGGAATACCGCTGGAGCATTGTGTCAGTCCAAACGGCATCACCTGATACTCGAAGTGACCCATCGGTGTATTGAAACCCGTCAACCACTCGTCTCCCTCTCTGATCCGGATCATGTGATACGCATTGCGTAGGTCTAGCTTGGTGAACACCGTAGCACCCTGTAAGGAGTCGAAGGCAGAACTCATCAAGGGCAGGGGATACTTGTTCTTGACCGTGATGTCATTGCCAACCCCCGAGAATCAATACACGGTCGAAGAGAGCCATCCTTCTTACCCACAAAGAAGAATCCTGCCCCAGGGGTGATGACGAGGGACCGAACAGAGACCAGCAGCTAGGGACTCCTTGATGTGCCAGGTCTCCCAAAGCCTCACGTTCAGGGCGGGAGATACTGTATAACCTTCCCTTGGGGTAGACAGCTCCAGGAACAGGTTGATGGCACAATCATATGGTCGGTGGGGAGGAGTGACAGAGCCCTTCTGCTTACTGAACACTTCCCCCAAATCGTGATGGTGTCTCGGGAACCAGGGACAAATCTGGGGGTTTAGCCTCAATCACCTGACTGGGAACCCAATGGGGACAGGCAGTCTTGAGACAGTTAGCATGACAATCAAGGCTCCAACTCGTTACCTTGCCCGTCACCCAATCGAACATGGGATTGTGTTCCTTCAGCCAGGGGTATCCAAGACCAGAGGAACATGGGAAGAACGGCAGAATGAAGAATGAAATCATCTCCGAATGATTCCCCGACAACAGCATCTTAACCGTTCAGTCCTCATCGAATACGTGCCAGACTACTGCCGTTCAGAGTGCGCTTCAATGGCTTCCGCAATTGCTCCTTGGAAAGCCCCCAGCTGCTTCCACCAACTCGGCATCAAGAAAGCTTCCATGGCACCTGAATCGATAAAAGCGTTAATCGCTAAGCTCTGATTCCTGTTCACAAGGGTAGCCGGGAAACGGGTCTGACAGAGGTATTGAGAGATCGAAACTGGCTCGCTAAAAGTCCTCCCAACTTTGCTTGAAGCCGCGCAGTTTTGACGACCGCCGGATGGCGAGGTAGTGTCCCGAACCACCACAGTGGAGGCAACAGTTTCCTACGTCTTAGTTGACGTTCCTCCTTAGTTAACCCGTGCCACCCTACTTGCATTGGTTCAGAATCGGGAGACAGGACCTCTCCACCCTAATCCTGTGTAGTGGACGATGATCGACGTATTCTGGTCCAATCCCGACCCGACTGGAACCTGAGAAGCTGATCGATTGGACGGACCCCATTGCTTCTCCCTCCTTCGCTCTCGGACTCGATTATCCACCCGAATAGACAAGGCTACCAAGCTGTCCAGGTCACTAGGCTCCGGATAGGAGATCAACTCTCCTTGAGCTGCGTCCGACAGACCCTGGTAAAAGGCCGCTTGCAGAGACTCCTCATTCCACCCACTCTCCCACAGCCAACGTCTTGAACTCGAATCACGAAGTCGGCCCACGCTCGAAGTTCCTTGGTGAAGCGAAAACAGGCGCCTGCTTCGTCCCTCCTCGGACGGAATGGTCGAAGAGCTTCCTCATCTCGGCCGTGAACCCTGGTATGAAGCCATGCAGGGTCTTGTCGTTCCCAAAACGGCTGAAGCCCACTCCAGCGCTCGACCACGCAGCAACTCAATCAACAAAGGCTATCCTAGCCTTGTCTTGCAGCATAAGAGTAGGGCTGTAGATCGAACACTAACCCACACTGCAAAGGAAAGAACGCATCTTCCCAGCTCCCCCCTCATATTTATCCGGCGTCGAACCTTGGGCTCACGGAAGGACACAGCTCCAGAGCGGCAGGCGTAGGGATGGGTGAAACCGGTAGTGGATCCTCCACCGGAAACTTGCACTAGTTCTGGACCTCCGTCAGACCGTAGAAAGGTTCCGAACTGCCAACGCGATCTCCTGTAGCTCCGTGCTATGATGGCCCAACATCTTCTCCTGATGGGTAATGGCATTGCGGAACAGAGTCCAGGTCCGCTGGGTTATTACTGGCCGAATCGTTCTGTCCGAGTTGCAGCCAGAACCCAGAAGCAGACCAGGACAAGGTAAGTTGAAACGAAGGTGAGTGTTTATTTACAAATTCAAGAGTGATGCTGAATAATCCAGGGAACAGAGCGGGCGAGCGTTGATTAGTTGTTGGGGTGCAGTGGTTGATCCAATCATGGCTCGGCAGCCCCGACCACCAGGCAGAGGTTGGATGAAGGTTCCGGACGAGTGACTGCAGATGGAACAAAAACGGAGGTAAGTAAACAAACAAACCAACAAGGTGCAAAACAACAAAACTAACGCTAGAAGCTCTAAGACTGATACTCTGGTAAACCTACTGTTCATGGCTAACGATCCACAGGAATGGATGTTAGGCCAGAGCCTAAGAAGGGTGATGATCAGGACCAGGTGTGGATTGCTGATGGGATGCAGGTCGCGGAAATCAAGAGAGCTCCCCGCCTAGCAACGTTGCCCGGCAACCAGGCAGGAGCGTTCCAGAACCCTCGGGAAACTGGAGATCATGAGCAGAAAAACTAGTACACAGACCGGACCCGACTCAGACTGCCGGGATCGTTACATTAGTAGTGGTTTCTTTGCAGCAATTCGACCATGAAGGCCTGATTCACACAGTATCCTCTGAACAGTTGATGTTGAGATGTGTCTGTTACTTGAACTCTGTGAAGCATTTATTTGGACTGCAATTTCTGAGGCTGGTAACTCTAATGAACTTATCCTCTGCAGCAGAGGTAACTCTGGGTCTTCCATTCCTGTAGCGGTCCCTCACTGACAGCCAGTTTCATCATAGCGCTCTTGATGGTTTCTTTTTTTGAGACTGCACTTGAAGAAACTTTGAAAGTTCTTGAAATGTTCCATATTGACTGACCTTCACGTCTTAAAATAATGGTGGACTGTCGTTCTCTTTGCTTATTTGAGCTGTTGTTGCCATAATTGGACTTGGTCTTTTTAGCTCAAATAGGGCTATCTTCTGTATAACCCCCTACCTTGTCACAACACAACTGATTGGCTCAAACGCATTAAGAAGGAAAGAAATTCCACAAATTAACTTTTAAGAATGCACACCTGTTAGATTGAAATGCATTCCAGGTGACTACCTCATGAAGCTGGTTGAGAGAATGCTAAGTGTGTGCAAAGCTGTCATCAAGGCAAAGGGTGACTATTTGAATACTTTTTTGGTTACTACATGATTCCATATGTGTTATTTCATAGTTTTGATGTCTTCACTATTATTCTACAATGTAGAAAATAGTTTTAAAAAGAAAAAAATCCTTGAATGAGTAGGTGTTCTAAAACCTTTGACCGGTAGTGTATGTGCTCGAAACTTTAAATGTTATCTAATGTTAGTAGCTAGTAGCCTAGTCAGGATACATCATCATGCAATATTGGCACTCTACACTTGAGACATACCAAGCCGAACAAATGTAAACCTTGAAATTGGAGGTTTAAAATATCCCTCCAAGTTGATCTATTTTAAGAAAAGCAATTGGTTGGTGAATATAAAGTCCAATATCTTTGATCGGCTGATGCAGAATTTGTTACAGGTAATAATCACTGTCAGCTGGTGTGAGGTTAGTAGGGCTAACGTGTGCCAGGTTATCTGATGGGACCAGCTACAATGCAGCGCTTCTATCACGTGCAACTATGTCGACGATTTAATTGGCTGATGCGCATTTTGAGACGAGGTTCAGGTTAAACGTATGCTTATTCTAATGTTCGCGAAGTAAAGACCGCGCTGTTCACACGTCAGCCTGTCCATCACGTGTGCACTTTGTTTATTTTGGTGCCTAAGCAGCACCGTGGTCTTGTGAGAGGAAACATAGCCTGTGCTAGAGGTTACATTCAGCAATTTATTTTGAAGAAGAAACCCCTGTGTTTCTGTGGGACTGGGGTCTGTTTTTGGATTGTAGCATTTGTGTGATGGGGGAGATTCATGGGATCTGTTTGTTGCTGTGTTGGCTGCCAGGAAGGTGGGTGAGGAGAGGAGAGGAGGGAGAGGGAGCGAGCACACACACACACACTGGTGGTAAACACTGGGTGACCTCTCTCTCTCTCCTCCATCAGGCAGCCACTCGAGCTAACACGTTGCCTTATTAGGGTTGTCTACTGGGGAGTGGAGGCAGGCGGTGGACTGGGGAGGGCAAAGGGGGTGAGGCAGAGTTAAACATGTAAACATTGCCCGTCTAAGCCCACGCGGTGCAATTTAAGAGAGACAAATCATGTTGTCTTTACAAATGCAAAAAGCATTGATAATATCCAAAAAGACAGTGACAGTGTTATGTTTGGGGTGTGTGTGTGGTAATTTCAGTGTCTGTGTGTTGCTACAATTTGGTTCTGCTTTTTTTCAGGAACAGAAATTGCGTCTCAAATGGGACCCTTTCCCTATGTAGTGCACTATCTTTTTGACCAGGGCCCTATGGGGAATATACAGTATATCTAGTCTCTATACACTGAGTGTACAACAACATTAGGAGACCTTCCTAATATTGAGTTGCACCCTTTTGCCCTCAGAACAGCCTCAATTCATCGGGCATGGACTCTACAAGGTGTCGAAAGCGTTCCACAGGGATGGCTGGCCCATGTTAAACTCCCGTAATGCTTCCCACAGTGTCAATTTGGCTGGATGTCCATTGCGGTGTGGTGGACTATTCTTGATGGACGGGATACTGTTGAGCATTAAAAACCCAGCAGCGTTGCAGTTCTTGACACACTCAAACCTGTGCGCCTGTGGCACACACTACCACCTACTACCAAAGGTAATTAAATATTTTTGTCTTGCCCATTCACCCTCTGAATGGCACACGTTACACAACCCATGTCTCAATTCTGCCTCAATCCTTCATTAACCTGTCTCCTCCCCTTCATCTAGCACTTTGTAACCAGCTTGGCTCATCTGGGTTTACCTGGTAGTGGTCTAGTGTCATGGAAATGTTTTTTACACTCCTTTATAGGGAATAGGGTGGCCATTTTGGATACATCCCTACTGTTTGGTACTGCTGCCCATGTCTGCGTGTAAAGTTATGGTATTAGTAGTCGAAACCACTTCCCCAGATTATAACTGCTTTGGAAACAGACAGTAGATATTGCCAAAGCAGTATATTGTTTCAGCATTGCAGTAAATACAGTACAATGCAATGAGGATAATGAAATACAGTTAATTTCAGTAGTAATAATAACAGTACATATAGGGGTCACATGTATGCAGTACACTTTCACTATTGCTGTTGTATTGTGTAATGTTAATTCATACATTTAATTAAAAAAAATAAATATAAAAAATTTGTCTAATATTTGTATTACTTGTAAGTTACTGTAGATACAATGTAAATACTTCAGGGAATTAATGGTCATGATTTCCTCTCAGCTTGGCATATCTGGCAGTAATTTTGGGTTTCTCTCTCTCCCAAATAATTCCTTTTATTCATTAGTAAATCCTTGGGAAATATTTATAATCTTTCAAGCGATGATCTTATTTGTATTTCTCCCATAGAGGAAAAAAGTGCATCTCTGTCTCTACCTCCACCTGTGCTCCAGTTCTCTTTGGTACCATGTTTTTTTTTGTGTTTCTATAGCCAATTGCTGGTCCCTGAGCCTGTATTTGGTCAGGCTCTGTCTCTATTTTGTATCTCTTCCAGTAAGATATTCTCATTTTATATTATCTTTTGCCATTTTTGTTTTATTCTATGTTTTTTTTGTAAAATGGAGGTTTTCATTTCTGCAACAATTTGATTGATTTCTCTGTGTGTTTTTGATAATAGGGTTGTTTAGTGTTTTTAACTGGCGGATTTAGAACTATTTCAGGGTTCACCTCTTTGGTTTCCAGTGCTTTAATAATTTATTTCAAATGGTCCACATTTTTTGTGTTGTTTCTCTATTATATGACATTTACATATAAAGAGTTCAATAATATATAATTCCTTGCATGCATTATTTTTCTTTGATATTTATTATCTGCAGAATTCTTATGTAATTTTCTTTGTGTTTCTCCTATCCTATAATCTAATTACAGATTACCCCTAACCTCTCTTCCATACGTGCAATTGTAAAATTACACTATTATATTTTCAAGGTTTGATAATATTATTGAGATTTTATTTTTATGATAAGATCTTTACGGCTTTTTCTTTTAGTGCATTCACTGCCAACCATCAGAGACACTGATTTTTGGTCCCAGGTAGTTGTACCATTAGGCATGTTCAACCATGGTATTTCCTCATTTGAATGAGTGTCTGTAACTCTGATCCCTTTTTCTGAAAATCCGACTTTGGTTTTCTTAATTATGTTGATTACCGATTAATGCATTTTCCCAAATGTTAAGTTGTTCCTTAGACTTCTCTGTTGGTGACAGCTAAATCTACACCCTCATCTTTGGGTCAGTCCAAGGAAACTGCAGATCTCCACAACACTCTGGTTCGTTTGATGAAGCGTTAACTTCACCTGACTCACCTTTTTTTGTGTTCAGTTTAACACTACCATGTGTTGTTCGATATCTCGATTTTATGATTCTAAACCATACTTTGCTCCATCACGCTATGGAGGTTTTGTATATACTAACAAAATATAAATGCAACATATAAAATATTTTCCCATTTCATCATTAATTAAGATCCCCAGATTTAACCATACAGCCAAAACCCAATCTCATGTTATTGCACAAATGTATTTACATCCCTGTTAGTACATTTTCTTTTGCCAAATAATCCATCCCTGACAGGTGTAGCATATCAAAAGCTGATTAAACAGCATGATCATTAAAATGTGCACCTTGTGCTGAGACAATTAAAGGCCTTCACTAAAATGTAAGGTTTTCACCTTACATGTTTTGAGGAAGTGTGCAATTGGCATGCTGATTTCAGATATCCACCAGAGCTGTTGCCAAAATTAATGTTTGTTTCTCCGCCTCCCAATGTCATTTGAAGAGATTGGGCTCGTCCAACCCGCCTCCCACAACACGCCAGAAAAAAGAATGTAATTACGCCAGCCCAGACCTCCCATCCGGCTTCTTCACCTGTGGAATCGTCTGTGGGGGTCCGTCATTTCTGTCTGTAATAAAGCCCTTTTGTGGGAAAATGAATTCTGTTTGCAGGGCCTGTGGCTCCTCCAGTGGGTGGGCCTGGCTCCCAAGTGGAGCCTATTACCAGGCCCACCACAAAGCTGCGCCCCCTTGCCCAATCAGTGTGAAATCCATAGATTATCGTGCCTAATTTATTTATACATAAAATCTTTGGGGTATATATTTTTCTTCTTTTTTTTGTTCATATATCATCATATATATATATATATATATATATATATATATATATATATATATATATACCCTACCATTCAAAAATTTAGGGGTCCTTAAAAATGTCCTTTTTTCCATAAAACATACATGAAATAAGATTTAATAAATATACAAAATGCATGAAATTATCATTACGTTAATAATGATCTTTATATATTTTCTTCTAGGTTCTCAAAAAATCCTCAATTTCATTACGCGTTTTGCAACCTTTTGGCAATTCCTAGTTGTCAATTTGTTGAGGTAATCTAAAGAGATTGCACCCATACTTCCTGACACTTGCTCCCACAAGTTATTGCTTATGTTCTACCATCGTAGTTCCCCGGCTCAATAGGGTTAAATCCGGTGACATTGCTGGCCAATCCATGCCATAGACAGAATCCACCTATACTTCTCCCTAAATAGTTCTTGCATATTTGGAGATGTGCTTTGGGTCATTGTCCTGTTGTAGGAGAATTTCTCCAATCGCCCTTCATCACAAAGTGTGGCATTTGCAAAATATAATTTTAAATCCCTTTACACGCTCCCCCCACACCCCCAAAGAACCCTCAACCATCCCCTTGCCTCCACCATGCTTACAAGAATGCATCAAGCCCACTCCTCAGCATCTTTTTCATTTGTTCTGCATCTCACAAATATTCTTCTTTGTGATCAACACACCTCACTTCGAATCGTCTGTCCATACTCGCTCTCCTCCCTCTTTCTTTCTGGTTGGAGCCAGTTTTAAGCTGTTCTGTGGAAGGGATAGTACAGCGTTATGCAGATCTTCGTTTCTTGGCAATTTCTCGCATGGAATAGCCTTCATTTCTCAGAACAAGAATAGACCTGGCGAGTTTCAGAAGAAAGTTATTTGTTTCTGCCATTTTAGCCTGTAATCACCAATTTTCATTCGATACTCACTAGTCTAAGGCCAGTTTGTTTTCTTAGTTTCCAGTATTACTCTTTTAATTACAAAAGGGTTTCTATTGATCAATTCTTTTTAAAATGATAACTTAAATTAACAAACACAACGTGCCACTAAGAACACAAACTGATGGTTGCCAATAATGGACCTCTGAGCAGCCTATGTAGATATTCCATTAAAAATCATCGTTTCCACTACATAGCCATTTTACAACATTAATAACAATGTCTACACTGTATTTCTAATCAGTTTTTTTATTTTAATGAAAAGAAAAATAGATTTTCTTTAAAACAGACATTTCTATTAGCCATTTTTATATTTATATATATATATATATATAATCATGCCTTGTAATCAACATTCTTAAATCAACAAAACATACAAATACTTTTCCTTTGCTTTTCTGATTTTCTGGTTTTTAGTGTGTGTAATTTGTGTATGTGGTCTGTTGTTCTGTGTTGGAAGTAAACACTATCAATTTTTTTCTATTGTTGTTAATCTTTTTCTAGAATAGTTTCTATCTCATGTTACTGTGATACATATTCCTCTAGGTTATTAGGGTCTAATTTGTCACCTTTTTTATATTTAGTTTTACCCCTTGTTCCACAAAAAATCAGAACACCTCTCCAAAAACCAGTTAATAAGTATTAATTTGATCTCCTCCCTCCAGAATTACTATGTTATTATTTCCTATGTGTCCGTTATACTTCTAATTTAATTTTATTTGTTAAATTCCAGCCTGTTAATTTGTAGTATTGATCAATCTTCTGAGTTTCTAATTCTATATTATATTCAAAATTACCACATTTAAATAAGTCTTTATTAATATTTTTAAGACTTTCAAAATAATCTTTCCAAATATTTCTCATTTTGAATATAGTCATTTCTTTTCCTTCATAATCCATTTCTCCCATGGTTTTATCAATGGAGTCTTCAATCTCTTTCCAAGTGTTCCCAAAAAATCTTCTGTTTCTTAAAATCTTAGGTTTTGTTTGTATTCTTTCAATGTGTCACAATATTTTGCCAAACATCCCTATCCTGTGGTTGGTGATGTTATCTACTTGATAAAATCTAAATTTTTTCTTTGATTGATTCCACATCAAAACATTTCTCTTTGAGAGTTTCCATAATATGCAAATATATAATGTAATTTATTCCCCAAATATATTTCTAACTCCTTTCCATTTTTTCCTCGTCGAGCTATTTCTATTACTATGTGGAAATCAGTATAAGAGAGGATGTCCAAATTACAGTGTTTTATTACCCTACCACACATTCAGGTTCAAACCTGTTCTAGCATTCAAATCCCCCACATATACATTTCCCTCAGCTTAGAAACTGGTCTGAATTCTCTTTTGTTATCCTTTGATCATCATGGTAAATAATCTTCCTTCCATCCATTCTCACACCAAGTTCATTTAAATTGGGGGGGATGTAGGGAGTAATTATAACTCACGTCTATCCTCATCCGATGTGCTGGTCTGTGCCTCCCCAGTGGCAGATGTGTGCCCGGTGGTTGCGTGTCATCCTGGGGAGGAACCCCGGATGAAGTCAATTACAATTCAGAAATCCAAAATCTAGCCATAGAAGGCTGGTCGAGTTACCGGGTGTAGTCAGGAGTCGTAATGGCAGAAGCAGGTCTGGATCTCCTGAGAAAGTATCAAAAACAAACCAGGTCAGTAATTCACAAAACCAGTGAGCCAGCTAGCGGCAAACAATTCGGTGTAAGCTTTGCATGACGTCCTGACACAGGGGCTCAGAAGACAGGGCTATAAATGCTGGGAGAGGTTAGTGGTATTGACAGCCTGGCTATAGTGGCAGCAGGGACAGGTGATGTTAGGCTGAGTAGAGGAGTGGTAGCAGTGGAAGATTGTGTAACTTGAGTGCTCTGACAGACCCCCCAGGGCGTCCCAGAGTCCCACAACCTTGGAGGGCCGGAGGGGGCTAAACTCCTCAAGCGGTCCCAGTAACTCCTATCTCGCCGCTGTCGATACAGGTCGGACCGGATCAGGCACAGGACAGGAAGCCGGCCAGGCACTTAACCTCTAGGCCCCCTTGTTGCAGTTGATCGGATCCGTTAGTAAGCGGTGATAGTCATATCCTACAATCTACTAAGCTGCACCCAGGTCACTTTCCTCAGGTCCACACCACTCCCAGTCAATGAGTACTGGACCCCTCCCCTCACCGTCTGACCCAAGCAGGCGGCGGGCGGTATAACCAGAACCACCATCGACCTGTCCTGGAGAGGGAGGACAAGAGGCGCAGCAGCCACGACTCCTGGAGGCACGGCAGGAGCTTTGCAACAATCCGGCTTCAGGGGCTGGCAGGACGACTTGTGTTGATTTCAGATGGGAGCAGGCTTGGCTAATTCCATACATCCTTCCTCAGAGAAGCCACCAGAACCTCTGGGGCCGGAGCAGGTTGTAAGTGCGGGTGGAGCCAGGGCCCACAAGCTAGGCTGAGTCATGTCCCCACTGAGCCCTGGACCTCAGGTCTTCGGGGGACAAACGGTCAGCTGGGCAAGTGCTGGACCTGGCTGGTTACGGAGAGCCTCCCCCTTTGTTCCTCAGCAGCCCAGGTCAGAGCTTTCGATCCACTTGGCAAATCCACAGGGTCCTTGGAGGGTCCCGTGGTACTGGCCCAGTTGTCTGGCGCAACAGAGCAGTTCAGTGCATCCTCTCCTCCCTCCTGATCACCCCGTCACCCGAAGTCGGTGAGGTTGTGCCGAGCGGAGCGCCTGATAACCCAGGATGAGGTTTGGCCTGGAGAGGAGGGTAACTGATGTTTCTTGATTTTCGTCGACCACATCATTCCGGGCCGTACTTAGTGATCCATCTAGTGTCCGTCCAGTGCTTCGGGCAGGAATAGGGAGGTGTCCAAGCGGAGGTTCTCCAGTCCCAGTTGGCGTGCCCTTACCATGTCCATTATGAAGCCCCGGGGCGCCAGAGCCACCAGGAGGCAAGCCAGGTGTCAGGTTGAGTCCAGAGGCGGAGGTAAACTGCAGGGTTTTGCGGTCGAGGTCTGGATGTTTAACTCAGCTGTCCCCCTATGCCCAGTCGACCTTTCCCCGGGGCAGAGTTACCACCGATTCCTCCCTCCAATAGGGACTCAGGTTTGAGGTGAGCGTACGCATGCAGCTCTCTGCAGGAGTGAGAGAGGGCTCGCCCAATCTCCCATAGAGCTCCAGTGATCAAGCTGACCTGGGTGAGTGGCAGTAGATACCAGGAGTCATCGATCTTCGTCATTAGTAGGTACTTAGTGCCCCCACTCTCACGGGTCTTATCCCTCTGTCATCCGTCAATCATGCTTCATCTGCGAAAGTGAGGCAGTTCGCCGGGAACCAGCTGCAAGTCCTTATATTCAATGCCAATATAAAACGCATCCTTACTTGATGGTGTGTTCCAAATCTCCAAGTCTACGGGTTCGGAAGTCTATTCTTATACGTCTGCTTTATCTTAACAGTTCCGGTCCTCTTTGTATCCAGGTCAAACACCTTAGCAGCATCTCACTCCAGCAAACGGGTCCCGAAGGTTCCTGTCTGGGGGTTGTCTTCTTGCTGTTCCCCATATGCCCGTCAGGTGAGTGATAGCATACCCAACTCTAGCCCCCTCCGTGGCGAGGTCTTGGCTGCAAGGAGAACTAGTCCAGCTAGTCAGGGCCGACCCCGGTTGAATCGCCGTTACCCTCGGGGTTTCCATCTTGGGTTCGAGCATCCTAATGGCGGACCAGTATCGGGGGCAGGGCTGGTGGGCAACTGGCTGGGGTCAGGTTGGGTGAGGAGTTGAATGATCATGGTATTGTTGCTGCTGCTGGGACTGCTGCTGGTGCTGCTGAACTCTATGCTGTTGGTGTCCGACCTGAAGCAGAGGAGATGACCCCGCTCATGCGTCCTAGTCTCTCTCCTGGTGTGTTCCAGGCGTTGCATGGCGGTGGGTTGCTCAGACTGTTGGTTTCCATGTCGGAAGTGTGCGCTGAGTCCATGATGGTCAGATCGTACTGTCCCGGTTCAGACAGGCGACAAGAGGACCACAGTTGCGTCACCCAGAATTTATTATTGGATTGAGTGAGTAGGCTCCGGGTTTCCCTCCGATGTGCTGGGTCTGTGCCCCCCCGGTGGCAGGGTGCTCGATGGCCCGGTGGTTGGTTCCAGAAGTCCTGGGGGGAAACACAGTCCGCAGGCGAATACCAGGCAGCGTACAGTTCAGGACTTCAAGGCAAAGGCTGGTCAGAGTTACCGGGATTGAATTCAGATCTAAATGGCAGAGCAGTCTATCTCTGAGGCAATATCCAAAACAGGCAGGTCCGGGGTCACAAAACCAGGAGTGAGCCAAGCTGGCGAGAACAGTTTCGGGTGTAAGCTTTTGCAGACGATCCTACACAGAGGCTAAAACAGGGGCATTCTATAAATACTGGGAGGGTTTTGTATTTTTGTCGCAGCTGCAGTATTAAGTCCAGCAGAGCAGGGGACGGGTGGACTAGATTAGGCTGAGTAGAGAGAGGTGGTGAGCAGAGTGGAAGAATTAGGTGGTAACCGGTGAGTGAGGATCATACATCTAAAATCCACCACACTATATATAAAATCATTGTCACTTAGAGATTTTGCTTTTTGAGTTTTAACCAAATATGTTTTACCCTTTTTCATTTGGCTCAGTGAAAGGTCCTGTTATACCAGTATATGATCATTCCTCCCAGACCCTGCCCTGTTTTATGTTTTTATTTTTCAAACTGGAAGTGAATTTCTCTCTCTCCCTAAACTTTATCCCCTTCACCATTTTCTGAATATTATTATGTCTTGCTTTTGGTATTGTCAAACCTAAGGTCTAACCCTGGATATTCCAATAACTTATAGTTAATGATCTCATTTCATATATATATACATCTAATTACTATATTTGGTTAGAGTAAAGTACATAGGAAATTAATACTCAAGCAAATATAGAACAGAAAATTAAAAATTAATGTGTGTGTGTGAGAAAGAAAACAAAAACATAATAAATACAAGTGTGGGTGTAATAATAATAATAATAATAATAATAATAAAAGGTTATCTCTCTCTCCCTGCTCTCTCTCCCTGCTCTATCTGTCTCTCTCTCTCTGCCTCTCTCTCTCTCTCTCTCTCTCTCTCTCTCTCTCTCTCTCTCTCTCTCTCAAACACACACCATCTCTTTCCCTCCATACTCTCTCTGCCTCTCTCTCTGCCCCTTCTCTCTTCTGCTTTCCCTATAGTCTTACTCAATTTGTGATGACTTAGACAAGTGGTATTTCTCTATCTCTCTCTCACGCTCGCGCGCGCTCTCTCTCTCACACACTATCTCTTTCCCTCCATGCTCTCTCTCCTCTCTCCTCTCGCTCTCTCTCTCTCACACACACTATCTCTTTCCCTCCATGCTCTCTCTGCCTCTCTCTCTCTTCCCCTTCTCTCTCTTTCCCTATAGTCTTACTCAATTTGTGATGACTTAACAATTATTTTCTTGCCCATTATTGACATTGTGTCACAGACTATTTTACTATTGTGCTGCACTATTCAAACCTGTCCAGGTTTCTAACAGAGTCTATGCCAGTGTGTGTGTGCATGTGTGAGGTGGGTATGTTGTCTCTGTGTGTGTCCTTCGCATCTCTTTCCTGCTCCACTCCTCAGTCCTCCTGCACCGTCCTCCAATCCCTTTTCATCGTTTTTATCATCAGGGGCTAATTTCTGTCTGTAAATCTGATTAGGGGCTCCTGAGCAGCTTTAGCACCACTGCCCTGCAACCTCTCTCTCTCTCTCTCTCTCTCTCTCTCTCTCTCTCTCTCTCTCTCTCTCTCTCTCTCTCTCTCTCTCTCTCTCTCTCTCTCTCTCTCTCTCTCTCTCTCTCTCTCTCTCTCTCTCTCTCTCTCTCTCTCTCTCTCTCTCTCTCTCTCTCTCTCTCTCTCTCTCTCTCTCTCTCTCTCTCTCTCTCTCTCTCTCTCTCTCTCTCTCTCTCTCTCTCTCTCTCTCTCTCTCTCTCTCTCTCTCTCTCTCTCTCTCTCTCTCTCTCTCTCTCTCTCTCTCTCTCTCTCTCTCTCTCTCTCTGCACTGAGCTCCCTAGCTGGGCTCACTCACCTCCACACCCAGGTCTGTTTGTCTTTCAGGTTGCTGGCACTGAGCTGGGGGATCCACTCGGTGTGGTCCTTATCTATTTGCTCATGTTTGTCTGTGTAGTTCCTCACTGTCACGTCTGTCAGTCTTCTGCATCACTCTCTTACTGTCTGTGACTCCTCTCTAGCTGCACACCAGCCTTCCAGCTAATGTTCTATCCGTCTTCAGCCTCCTACAAACATGTTCGAACCCATATCATATTATCTGTCCATTCAAATACTTAGGTGGGCATAAGGGCAGAGGGGGGGGGGACTCTAGTGTGTGTGTGTGTGTATGTGTATTTAGGCTTTACTTAGTAGTTACACTTATTTCCATTCATATAAAAACTGTCCTTGTGTTGTGCAGTGAGTGAGGGTTCCATGACATAGTTACTTTGATTCGGTGCATCTCTTTAGACTGACTGCTTTACTTGTGTGTGTGCATCGTGTGTATGTGTGGTATGTGTGTGTGTTTCGTGCATGTATGTGTGTGTGTGTGTGTATGTATGTGCTGTGTGTGTGCGTCGCGCGTGCGTGTGTGTGTGTGTGCAAGGTACTACAGCTGCAGTACCCATTAATAATGAATCAAGTATCCATTTGTCCATGTGGACTGAAGAAGTTACCTGTTGCTGTTTCTTTTTTTACTTTCTTCTCATCTGATACTTCCCAGTTCACAGGTGCTTTATCCTTGTACATCATTACTGTATTGCTGCAAACCATTACATACCCCCTCATCCATGCACTTCAAAGCTTGTATGTATCAAGCGTCTCAGATAGGATGCTGATCATTTAGATTTATGCTAATCTGTTAGGTCTTTTAGATTATAAGTGAATGGAGGGGGGGGACATCGTAATATCAGCACTCCTACTCTGAGACCTTTATGAATGCGTGGCCCTGATATCTAGTTATTTAGGGGTGGTTTCCATACTTTAACTGAGATACATTCTCTCAAGTCTTCCTCTCTGTATGCCCCCTTTGAAGCACGGGGGCGTTTGTTTTGGTCTATTTTTCAACTTGTCCTTTCCTCTGTGTATTAATAAAAAACCCCTTTCTTCCACAGAAGGCTCACTTTTGCCGTCAGTCTCCTAAGCTCGTCTTTGGCATGTCCTTTTCGCTTCGCTGCTCACAACCAACTGACATTGTCATGGGTGGCACTCCTGTCTCTGATTAAATACTTCCATTCATCTCTCAGGCCACCACCCTGCTCAACACCGGGGACACTATTTGGCATGACCCTTTTGTGGCCCTGTCATCCAAATAATGTTCTCCCCCACCGCCAAATGTGTCCCCCCTCGCTCACTTGGGATTCGATCTTTTCTTGCTATATCAATGGTGTGATACCTAATGTTTGAATTTTAGGATCCTACACCTAAATACGTTCTTTTCATCCCCACTATGTAAACAAAAGCTGATTTCCACTACAATTTGTTGTTTAAAAAAGAGTTTTTTTATCTCATGGCGATACTTCAAACTGTTTCATCTCCTATGTGGAAACTTTACAACGGGTCATGTTTGAGCCTTGTAGGTCAACCATGCTACAGCTATCTACCTACCCAGAACTGGATGAGCTGTTTTCCCATTTTACCTTTGGGATACTGGAAGTTATAAAAATGCTTCTTCATGACTTGGTTGACAAAGTAGCAGCAGTGTTATTAGATATGTTCATTGAAAAAAGCAGTTGTTTCGCTCTCTATTTTCCAATGATTATTGATTGATATTGAATGCCTTATTTGGGCTGGGTCTAATTATCACTGTGGCATGTGCTGTTATCTACAATGTGTAATTCCATCATCTTTCCATTTATTTATATATATTCTTTTTGTCAGATTCTAAGATTATCATTTAACATTGATCCTGTTTTTTTCCCACTATTTTATTCTTGATATGTCTTTGTAATATTTATGTAATCAGTCCTTTTTTATCAGGTAATTCATTTGGAATTTCACCCGTGTTTCACCACACTCTGTGAAAACAATCAACCAATTCTTACACAGAAGTAACATCTTTTTCTTACATATTTTCTCTCTGTGTTTCTCAGACTTTGAACTAGCTCATCATCTGCACTTTAACCTCATTGCCAACAAGAAGCTCTAAGGTGGGGGGAAGCCATTTTGTGTACAGTTCTCGCTTGTCATAATTCTAACATATACAGTAGACCCATTTCCCAGTCGTGTTGTCTTGCACAATTGTTCGTCAGAAATATATTTTTATCAAAGAATTGATTGAGCCAACATTAACTTCTGGATGTAAGTCAACAAATGTAAAGATAATTTGATTAGGTTGTTATTGCAAACATTACTATATTGTTATCCTAAACATGCAATCCCCCATGTTGTTAAACAGTTGAAGTCAGGAAGTTTACATACACCTTACCAAATACATTTTAAACTTTGTTTTTCACAATTCCTCAGCATTTAATCCTATAAAAATTATTTCTTTCATTATCATTTATTTTATGTGAAATGTCAGAATAATAGTAGGAGAATTATTTATTTCAGCTTTTAATTCTTTAGCATCACATTCCCAAGTGGGTCAGAGTTTACATACACTCAATTAGTATTTGGTACTTTCCTTTGAATTGTTTAACTTGGTCAAGCGTTTGGTAGCCTTCTTCAACTTCCCACAATAAGTTGGGTGAATTTTTTGCCCATTCCTCCTGACTTCCAGAGCTTATGTGTAACTGAGTCAGGTTTGTAGGCCTCCTTGTTCCTCACGCTTTTTTCAGTTCTGCCCACACCTTTTCTATAGGATTGTCGGGGCTTTGTAATGTCCCCTCCTAATACCTTTGATTTGTTGTCCTTAACCATTTTACCACAACTTTAATATCTTTTCATTGTCCATTTCAAAAGACCCATATGCGACTTTAACTTCCTGACTGATGTCTTGAGATGTTCTTCAATATATCCACATATTTTCCTTCTCATATGCCATCTATTTTGTGAATCACCAATCCCTCCTGCAGCAAACACCCCCACAGCATGGGCTGCCACCCGTGCTTCAAAGTTGGGATGGTGTTCTTCGGCTTGCAAGGCACCCTCTTTTTCCTCCGAACATTTCATTATGCCAAACAGTTCTATTTTTGTTCCATCACGAACATTTTCTCCAAATCTTTTCCCCTGTCGTTACAGCATAGTCTGGCTTTTTATGGAGTTTTTTGGAGCATGGCTTCTTCCTTGCTACACCTTTCGGTTTCAGTTTTACTGTGATATATCTTTTTCCTGTTTCCTCCAGCATCTTTCCACAGGTCCTTTGCTGTTGTTCTGATTATGTTGCCTTTTGGCACCAAATCTTCATCTCACAGAGGCAACGTCTCCTTCCTGAGTATTATCCCATGTGTTTATACTTGTACAGATAACATGTTACCTTCAGGTGTTTGGAAATTGCTCCCAAGATAACCACTTGTGAGGTCTACCATTTTTATTCTGAGGTCTTGGCTGATTTCTTTTGATTTTCCCATGATTCCACAAAGAGGCCCTAATTTAAAATACACCTTGAAATACATCCACGGGTACACACTCCAATTGGCTCAAATGAAGTGTCAATTAGCTATCACTTTAACCATACATCATTTTCTGGAATTTTTCAAAGCTGTTTAAAAGCACAGTCAGCAATGTATTAAACTTCTCTAATTGTATACAATCAATTATCATGAAATAATCTGTCTGTAAACAATTGATTGAAAAATTACTTGTGTCATGCATAAAGTAGATATCCTAACACTTGCCAAAACTATAGTTTGTTAACAAAAAATTTGTGAGTGGTTGAAAAATAATTTTTAGCTGACTCCAACCTAAGTGTATATAAACTTCCGACTTCAACTGTATCTCATACAATCAATCAAATGGATAGTTAAGGATAAGGGTAGGTTCTTCAGACTGGTTTAAACTCATCTCTGCCCAGTAAGCATTAAAAGCTGGACTATGCTTGAGCAGCTTATCCTATGCTTTGTTCATGGCAAAGAAGAGCTGTAATACCTCCATTAGATTGCTTTGTCTCCCCTATTTCACTAGTCCCTACTTCCCTATACCTATGAATTATTACTTCTATAACTGACCACTCCTTTGCTGTATCCATTCAATGCTGAGTCTATGTCAAATTCACCACCCTTTTCCCCAAAGTGTGCACTTGCAAAACTTCCTGAAATGATTTAAATGTTAAACATTCTTTCTAACCAATGCTCACACAAATCTAATTTATTAAAAATATATCATACTAAAGCTTTTCGAGCATTAGCATATCATACTAAAGCAGTCGACTAATATATCATCTTACCCATGATCAACATATATATCATACTAACGTCAACAACTGTCCAACTAGATCTTCTCCTACAATTCCTATTATATTATACAATTTTCATTGTAGCAAATTAATGTAGCTCTAAATAACATATCATAATAAATGAATGCACGATTTTTATAATATAATACGTTTTGCTCTGAGGCCAGGTTGGGGTGGAGAATCAGATCTATAAATAGAGATACTATAATTCATTTAATTTGTTTTATAGGATTTCTATGATCATGTGGTCATTCAGTAATGTTTCATAGAGTTGTACTTTTCACATCGACCATTGTAATCTTTTATTACAAATAACAGGGTCAATGTTCCATTGTACATATGTTTAAAAATACTTGCCTGCCCTTTGTGTCCTTTTGATTGCTCTGGATAAAGCCACTAGGACATGATCCTGACAGTTTCCTGGAGGTGTGCCATGTTAGGGTTGGGGGTTAACCTAGTTCTTAGCTAGATCCCTCTTCCCTCAGTGAAAGCACCAGTACAAAATTACCTAAACTGACCCTGGGACTACAGTTGTTTATCCTTTAAAGGCATACATATCTAACTGTCCTTCCAATTTTTTTATATCACCACTTTTGGCCTTGTGTTAGAGTTCGCTCTGGATTTGGAGGTTCGATCCCAGTTTGAGTCATACCAAAGACTTTAAAAATGACCCCTATGCTTGGCACTCAGTGTTAAGGAGATGGATTGAGGGCCTGCGATAGGACTAGTGTGCTGTCGTCAGAATTGTGCTTTACATCAAGCTACACGAAACATGAGATCTTATAAATTTCTTTAGCCATTTATTCCATTTCCAATATATATATTATCCATATATTTGTTGGCACCTCACTGAAGTGTATACAACTTATATACAGTACATCTTGAATGAAGTCTCATGATAAGATTAGATTCATTTCCTTTTCTTTCAGCTTTCAAGCGGGCTTTTCAGCTTCAGGGACAGGCGACTGGTCAAAGTTATTATCAGTGCCAATCTTCTATATACCCAAGGGTGAGCTGCTTCCCAAACACAGACTGCGTCCCAAATGGCACCCTATTCTCTATACAGGGGATTTAGGACCTTTACCATATTATTGCGATAGAATAATAACTACTTAACTAACAATTGCTGTCGATGCCATGTTTTGTAATTTTTTATATATATTTTTCCCAGTTTCGAATTCAAAAACATTTTCATTATCTCCAGTGGTTTGAAATGAACGGTATGTTTGCATATGTAATCATAACCCTTCACAACCCTCCCCTCTGTACCTCCCTTTCCATACATCCTTAATTTCTCATACTCTCTAGTTACTGTCACATCGTCTATTCGTATTATATCTTTTTTACAACCACGAAAAACCAACAAATGGGATAGTGAAGTCCTCTTAACACTGAAACATGAACAAACCCCAATACCCCACACATATAAATTGGCTCCCAATCAGAATAACAGCCACACTTCACTCGTTACCTCTTGTCCCTAATAAATCCGACAATCACCACACATAAAAATAACCACTCAAATCCCAACATAAAATACACCCCAAACAAGGAAAAAAAACAACCCTGGCTACAATAATAAAGTCCATGGAGCCAGAGTGTCACCATACCCTAAAGGTGCGCACTCCGGGCGCACCACCTCTCCATCTGGGAGGGTCTGGGTGGCGTCTGTCCATGGTGCGGTTCCTGAACAGATCAGGTCCCCCCCCCGCCTAAGTCACTATCCTTCCGTAGCCCCCTCCCCTACCACCACCCCAACTAAACCCACCTGGATTAAGGGCGGCACCGGACTCCGGGGCCCACCGGCTGAGGACAGTACCTACTAGCTGATCCTGCTTGCTCAGGCGGATCCCGGCTGACTCGTCTCCGGCGGATCCTGTCTGGCAGAACTCTGCTGATCCTGTCTGTCCGAAGCTCTGTTCCTGTCTGGGAAGGCTGCTGCTATCCTGTCTGGCGAAGGCTCTAGCTGATCCTGTCTGTCGGAGCTCTGTATCCTGTCTGGCGGGCTCTGCTATTTCTGACGGAAGGCTCTGTATCTTGATCCTGTCTGCGGCTCTGCTATCCTTAGCTCTGCTAATCCTGTCTGTGCTCTGGTATCCTGTCAGGAGCTCCTACAACGGCTCCCGGTCTGGCGGCCGGCTCTGAAGGCTCATGGCAGACGGGGCGCTTTGCAGGCTCAGTACAGGCGGGCAGTTTCAGGCGCGTTGGCCAGGCGACGTTCAGCGGCGTTGGGCAGCGACAGTTCGGCGGCGTTGGGCAGACGGACAGGTTCAGGCGGCGGTTGGGCAGGCGGGCAGTTCAGGCGCCCCGTTGGGCAGCCAGTAAGCATCGTTGGGCAGACACAGTTTCAGGCCCCGTTGGGCAGACGGACAGTTCCGGGCCGTCTGGGGCGCACACCGTGAGCCTGGTGCGTGGTGCTGAGAACTGGAGTTACCGGACTGAGACACGCATCTGCTTGCGGGAAGCAGCTAACAGGCATGCTTGGCCCTGGGGCACCTTTAGGCCCTGATCGCGTGGTGCCGGAACTGGAGGTACCGGGCTGAGGACCTCGCATCTCAGGGCTCGTGCGGGAAGCAGCAACGGCATGCTTGCCCTGGGGCCGCACCGTAGGCCTGATGCGTGTGCCGGAACTGGAGGTCCGGGCTGAGGCCTGCTAGTGCGAGACCGACAGGGCATGCTGACCCTCTCCCATTAAGCCTAGTGCGGAGAGCAGCAGCAGGCCGCACGGACTCGGGAGACACACGGAGGCTTGGGGCGTGGTGTAGGCACTGGTGGGAAAGGGCTGGCGCCGCGCACCTATCCCTGGTGCGAGAGTGGCCGGAACACCTTTCTTTCACCCTATCCCTGTTCCGGAACAGGCCGGGCCGGGCTGCGCACGATATCCTTGGTGCGAGTGTTGTAACCCCCTATCTGGGAGGCACACACCACTGGCTCTACCCAGGGAACTGGAGCGGGCCACCGGACTATCCACACCTCAGTCTCTCCATTCCGATCCTCTACCTCTCCTTTCTTTGTGTGCCCCCTAACGTTTGCCTCTTGAATTGCCTTCTCTGCCTCCGTTGAGCCCCTCTCCACCATTCCCAAAACTTTTTGGGGTTGCCTCTCATCCTTCCACCGTATTTCGTTCTCTCTCTCGCCATGACTTCCCCGTTTCTCCCATGTCCTCCCAGGACCCCGATTTGCCCACCTGCCATCGCCAACCTCTCGACTCCTTGCCAGGCGCTTCCTCCCATGTCCCGCTGTGCTTGCTCACTGACACCTGTATCTTTCTTTGGTGGGTTTTTCTGTCATGATCGTCTAACGACCATTCGGCGCGCGTGGATATGATCTTTATTTAATAAAGCCCCAAACAACAAATATTAAAGTCCTCTGTAACACTACAGAAACATAACAAAACCCACAATACCCCACACCCATATAAATATGCTCCCAATCGGATTCCCACGCTATCACTTCGTTCCTCCATTGATCCCTAATATCCACACAATCACCCACATAGAAATACAACCAGAATACCCAACATAAAATCACCCAAACAAGGAAAATACACCTTGCTCAAAAACCCTTCAATAAAGTCCATGGAGCCAGAGTGTCA
>NW_025537690.1:0-29226 GCF_020615455.1 Coregonus clupeaformis | reverse complement strand
GGCTTAAAGTGGTCCTATGGATAGATACTCCAATCTCCGCTGTGGAGCTTTGCAGCTCCTTCAGGGTTATCTTTGGTCTCTTTGTTGCCTCTCTGATTAATGCCCTCCTTGCCTGGTCCGTGAGTTTTGGTGGGTGGCCCTCTCTTGGCAGGTTTGTTGTGGTGCCATATTCTTTCCATTTTTTAATAGTGGATTTAACGGTGCTCTGTGGGATGTTTGGAGAGCTCCTTGGTCTTCATGGTGCCGCTTGCTTGGTGGTGCCCCTTGTTTAGTGGTGTTGCAGACTCTGGGGCCTTTCAGAACAGGTCTATATATACTGAGCTCATGTGACAGATCATGTGACACTTAGATTGAACACAGGTGGACTTCATTTAACTAATTATGTGACTTCTGAAGGTAATTGGTTGCACCAGATCTTATTTAGGGGCTTCATAGCAAAGGGGGTGAATACATATGCACACACCACTTTACCGTTATTTATTTTGTATAATTCTTTGAAACAAGTTATTTTTTTCATTTCACTTCACCAATTTGGACTATTTTGTGTATGTCCATTACATGAAATCCAAATAAAAATCAATTTCAATTACAGGTTATAATGCAACAAAATAGGAAAAAACGCCAAGGGGGATGAATACTTTTGCAAGCCACTGTAGGTCATTCACAGTGATTTAAAAGACTAATAAGAGTAGCCTATATAGTATCTGAAGATTATGCCTTTGTTAAATGTTTTTCATGAAGAAATAGAATGTTGTTTATGGTAGTATCAAGAGGGAATGTTTTAGGTGTAATACCACATACCACAGACAGGAGGTGGGTTGTAGACAGGGGAGACTGGTGATTGGCCAGAAGAGGGGGCATCAGTGTTTATAAATAGGGGTTAAACGATGAGACGTTAGAACGGCCATAGCAATCTTGAGGAGCCGTTCTCCGGACAACGCGTGTCTGTAATTTATGCTGTAACCTCGTGGTATGAATAAAAGCCTCTAACACGATGCAGCATAGATCGGACTCTTTTGTTGACAGCGATAATTGCCACCATTCATCATATACGACATAATGGCGCCCAACGTGGGGCTTGGGTTTGCGTCTCCTCTGTGTTTCAGTCAATCGCCGAGCTAACTCTCTCCGAGGCATGGGGAAAAAAGGGTGAGTGTTTTTACCGCTTCGGAGTTTGTTAGATTGGATATGACTTGTGTACACTGAAGAGATGTTCCATTATAACCTGGCCTCAGGTGGCGTTGTTGCTGGTCGACTAGAGTCTGCTAAAATTTATTTCATTGGTAACGGGTGACAATGGCAAATTTAGAGCAAAAGGAACGGTAGAAGTTTATATTTCATTGGTAACGGGTGACAATGGCAATTAATGTTGGGATACGTATGCATTTTTAGGGCACCGTTAATCTGGAAAGACCTCAAAACGGGGCGACTCGCAGGAGTGGGCCAGAAATCCGGGGCTTAGTTAGACTGAGTCAGGTTGATTCCTTAAGCGGGAATTATGAAGTGAATGGTTGTATCTATGTTATACTCCTCCTCTGGTCGACGGGAAATTGGTTGGGGGTAACCTCTTGATATGAGATTCATCTTTCAAGGCAGCATAAAGTTAGACGGGGAGAATTGGACGATTATTTATTTGGCAACGGTGCAGGATATTGATTTGTGTAGTAGGCTGCAGTTGGCTAGAGGCTGAAGCTAAGGCTGGATTGTTTTGGGCCACGTGGTATATCGTTGCTCAGGCTAATTTTTGTAAGGCTAGAGTGTGAATCATGCTATAGTGTACCTTAGGCTAAGCTAAATGCTAATGCTACATGCTAATTGTGTTGCGTGCTACATGCTAACGTATCCTTAGAGATTCCGTTGCGACGGGTGAAAGTCTCTTAAACTTGTTTATGTGTTTGTAAGTCAGGTTATATGTTTTGTGAGCGCTGTTAAATGTTGTTTGACTATAAGGGGGAAATGGGGAATTACAGCTGGACTGGTATTCTGTTTGGAGAGAGAGTAGAGAATCTTCCTTTCACGGTGAAAGTGTAGTGAGGAATGATATTTGCGCATGCGTTTAATTTTACGACACTACAGTACCAAACGTGGGAGTTGGAGTTTATGGCACGAGATTAGGGAACGTTTTGTTTTACGGCACCATGAGGGGATGCTGAGACTCAAGTGAGGTTAAAATGATATTTGCGCATGTGTGATTTTACGGGGCTAAAAACTACAACATGTGGTTATGTGCTAAGCCTACAAAGCACGGCATTATGGGTAAGGGTCATAGGTCCCATGTGGGGGGTTTTTTGGGGAAAAATCTCTTAGGTGTTAAACGCTGTTGTTCGAACGGGAAACTATTTGGCGATATGTAGTAAAGTTATAAATCAAATATATGTTGACGGAGTATAATTAATTAAATTAAAAAGACGATTAAAATTAAATGAAATGTTTTGGAGCGATCTATGTAATAAATGATATTTGCGCATGCGTGGGATTCTGCAAAACAACACATGGGTTAAACTGCAGGGGGAGACAGAGGAACACAGACGACGGAACAAATAGGCACAAGGAGAGTTTAACACGAAGTTTACACGGCGGTGGGTTAAGATGAAACTTGTTTTGGGACCTATTGAATTTATAAATTAAATATATGGTGGCGGATTATAATAGAGTGAATTAAATAATTAAATGACGGATTAAAATCAAAATGTTTTTGGGCGATCTATAATTAGTCCTGAGTTAAAGTTTTAGAGTGAATGTAGAACGAACGAATATTGAATGGTTGGAAACACTCAGTGATGGCATTAACTATTAAAAGCTGTTTCTGTGTCTTTGTCCCTTGTCATGAGAGACAGGAGAGAGAGGGGAGCGAGGAGATACAGGGAAGTGATCACGTGACGCGGTGGAGGGATCAAATCATCAAACAGGTTACTGTTACAAGATATGTGAGTTTATGACGATTTTGCATAGGCTTGGCAAATACTATTTCATTAAAAATTGCATTTTGGATGCTCTGTGTATCATTTATTGAAGGGTTAGAGGCTTTGTTTTTGGGATTGCTTTGAAGTTGACTAATTTACTTGCATTTGATGGGTTGTGGTAATATAGTCAACACTAATGGATAAATTGGGGACATAGGAGATAGGAATAAAAATTGGTTTTAATTATTCATGATTTTTAATTGACTTATTTGGATTTATTTGGAGTTGTTTAGGTTATATTAAGAATTACAGGGAAGCCTACATAGGCTATATAATTTAAAATAAGATAGTTCACAATAAAGGAATATAAAGGGTTGTTACAATGGGGAAAAGATATCAGGACTATGAGAAAGTCATTACAGGGTTGATATAGTGCATAGTGGTAATCCTTTAACTAAAGTGTTGCTGGGGTATCCGGCAAGTGAAACAAAAGTTGCCCTTCATTCTCAAACAGAAATTGATAACATATGTCAGCGATAAGATAGGTTTAAAAAGTAGAGCTTAGGGAGGTTTATTCTCAGCTTACAATGATTATCCAGGAGTGATTATTGCATCAGAAATATAGATTAATAATAGATAGGGTACCAGCAGAAACAACGATGAAGATGAATTCAAAACTCCAGAAGTAAGAAGAACCGACATGTCTGGAAACGAAGAGAAGGAGGTTCAGAAAGATGAAGATGGAAGAAAATGAGATGTCTGGAACGTGAAGGAGAAGAGGATGATGGAGATGAGAGTGATTGATGAGAGGTCATGGGTGGAGGTGACTCTGTGATCAGAGGGAAGTGGCAAGAGAGGAAAGAAGAAATGGATACTAGAGATTTGATCTCTGATGGAAGTTGAAGATGAAGAAAGCGATGAAGATTTGGAGATTAAAGGTGCTTTATTTTCAAGAGGAGTTTGTCCTACAAGTACTGGCACAGAAGAAAAGTAAGAAGATGATGGAAGATGATATTTCGAGGACAGAACTTAGAACTAAGGTTGAAGAATACTGATATGTCAACGACAAGAAGGAACAGGACCAAGAAAACCTGCTGAGAAAATAATCCCAAGAGTTGGAGAAGGAGAAAATAAGTTTGGGTTATGAAGAATCAGAGGGAACCAAATCGGCAATCGCTGTTGCAGCTTCAGCTGAAGAATGTCAAGTGCACTTGTACCAGCCAAGGGGGGTACCAGGTGTTATATCCACAGTCAAGGTCTGGAAAGACACAGAATTGGAGAGGAAGAGGAAGAGAAGGCTTGGAAGAAGGAGGAGGAAGAAACAACAGTAAGAAGAAACAGAGGAAGAGCAAGGGAAGATCACCTGTTAGTGTCTAGAGAAGATACGAGGGGGGTATCAGCTGAGAGCATCGATTAGAGAAGAAGGGAAAATAGCAACAATTGAAGTAAAAACAACCGACCATTAGAAGTGATAGTGAATAGGGGAAAAACTTATCTGGGTTCAGCCTAAAGAGGTTATCCATATCCACTCTGTAAAATAAACTAATTAGGTTAGGATAGGGATTTGAGGTAGTAAAACAGTTTACTCTTCTGGAATCAATTGAGCTCTGCTATAGAAGTCAAATAGGAATTAAAAGAGACAATATACCAATGACATTGTGGGAAGAGATGTATGGTGTAAATTGAAGTGTTCAATCAGAGGCACACTAGACGACTGACTGTCTGGTAGAATATTTTAAGAAGTAGGGTTTTTGGGAATCATTTGCTTAAAAGATAATATCATAGGAAGGATGATAATGTATTAGATTGCCTGTTAGACAATCTGTCTGGGGAAAAAAACTTAATAGGGGTGACTGTTATTTTTGGGTTACATTCTTACACTAAGAGATTTGAGGTTAGGCTAAAAGGTGTTTAGTCGTTTTGCCAAGTCTGTGTAAAGGAGTCAGAGCAGGTGGGGAATTCCCAATCACGTATTCTAAAAATTGGTGGGGAAGGAATTTTGTCAATAAATCAGTGGAAAAAGGTTTGTTTAAAGGGTAGGAGAAGATTAGATTAAAATAAGTTAGGAGAACTAGGGGTGAAGGAACTCTGAGACAGTGAGCTAAGTTCAAAGTTAGTAGTAAGAGAGAGAGAGAACAGTAATGAATGACACTTTAGAATAGGGAAGATCAAGGTAATTGTGGGTACTTTTTGTTATAATCAAAAGGTTTAAAGTTTAGAGGTAGAACTGAAAGGGGGAAAAAAGTGACACTAATGGTGATGGATGGAAGTACAAGTAAAGAGTTCAGAGCTTTGGGATGAGGTAGTAACAATAATGACATCACCACGTGAGTCTATTAAAACAACAGTAGAAGTAATTTAACTCTTTCAACATTGATAGTTATTAAAGTCATAAATATAGCGCATTTGATTATAAGGGTCCAGCATCAATTATAGGGGGAAAAATACTGTTATTAGAGTTAGGATAATAATAATAATAATATGCCATTTAGGATGATGGCGTTTCTTTCACAGAGAGAGAGATAATTAGGGAGAATAAGTATTGTTAGCAGGATCAAGTAGAAGCTGTTGCACTTAGTCAAATAAGGGATTATTTTGTGTAAGGTTACAGATAAAGATCAGGAGAATATGTGTACTTATCTAGTGAAAGCATAGAAATTTGTTCCGGTTAAGAATTATGGGTTAAAGGGCTATGTAATTTATAAGGTGATGCTTATAATGGAAGATTTGAAGTCTGTAAAACTTTCTACAGTCACAGAGGGAGTTAAGGATAAGTTTATTACAGTAGTCACTCCAACAGGGAATAATCGAATAGGATGTTGGTAGTTTCCCACTAGAGGAATTAAGGGTTTTAATTCATCAACTAAATCAACAACGTTAATGGTAACTTTGGGAAGGGATTAATGATACGATGGTAATAGCAAATGTAGGAAGGATGACAACAACTTTTCTGAAATTAAAGGAGGCAGCAAGAGAGACTCAGGGGTTTAGGTTACTAACCGAATAGGGTTAAAAAAGCAGAGCAGATAGTAGTAGAGAGCAATATAGATTAATCTGAAATGGAGAAGAGAGATTCATCATGGAAGCTGCAGGATGAGGTCTTTTGATTTTGATGACAGAGGGGGGGGGCATCTGATCAGTGCTGCTCGTTCCTCTGTTGTGAAAATTAGAGATAGATTAACTCATTCTGTAAGAATCAGTGAGGAATCTTGAGGGTTGATGTCTGTTGGGGATGCCAGCCCAAGACCTGTTGGACGGTTGCGCAGCCTCTAGTGGGTCTGGGTCAGGGTTATGCTTTGTCATGACTGTGGTATCGGCAACAGTCATTGACAGATAAAATAATGTAGTTGTCAGAACAGTAGGGTTTAAGTGTTCTGGGGGTAAAGGGATTACCCTATGGGAATTGTTAGATGGAAAGTAAGGTCAGGTAACAGTGGAAACCTGAAGTATTCAGGTGAAACATTGAGGGCTAAAAGTTATTGTTGTTATAATAAAACATATGAGGTAAGGGGTATGTTTATGGGAATATCAGAGGGTGATGAGTATAGTATAACTTTGGATAAGTATGACTTTAAGGGTAGTAATGACAAATAATAGGTTACTTTTTATGTACCAGGTAGTAGAAAAGCAGGACTTTGATGGTTAAACGATTAGCTTTTGACTGACAGTGTGACTATGGGAATTTTAGAGATATTTGGTGGGTTTGTGATGATAGAGTACATTCTGACCCTATGGAGATTTGAGAGGATTTGGTTGCAAGATCAGTTAGGCCAGTAGGGGCAGTGATGGGTCAGATTTTAGTTTCAGCTTTGATAACACTGTGTGATGTTTGTACTGACTTTTGAGAAAGTTATGAGATTGAGATAGGTTGGAGAAGTGGTGCCTGGAGACAACACTCAGATGCCGGTGATGACTGTTCCTGATCTGGATAAAGATGGACAAGTGGAACTGATGGATAAATATCCTTTTTGATTATTTGATCATTTTATTTTTTATTGTTTCAAGGAAAAACATTTTGTAGGCTGATTTTTAATATGATTTTATAATGATTTTATGAATCAAGGGGGATAGGTTAATGTGATTCATACATCATTGATATGTCATTTTTATATTCTTAAATTGATGTTGAGGTTTAATTTGAAAAAGTTGTTTTGCAAAAGATACTGTTTGGTCGTTTCTTTTCTTTTCATTCCAGAAGCATTTGGGGGAACATGTGAAACAAAGACAATATGAAGGGACAATATGACTGGAGGAGATGAAACAAGGAGGTGTGGCTGATTCCATCATCAACAAGTCCATTGGAGGAGGAGAGACTACAGAGGAGATGAAGTGTAGTGGACTACATTCCAGTGTCTGCAATGAAATATAGACATATTTGATGTTAATACATAATGGTGTTCATATTCTTAGGTATTGATTTTAGTAGAATGAGGTTTGATGTTATTGAATGCAGATGAGGATCTTAGATGCTTTTGTTTATTTTGATGGGGTTAGGGAAAGGACGTTTAGGCAGGGAGAGAGTCCCTTTCAAGTCCTATGGGTTGACCAGCTTGAGAGTGGATGTTTCTGGATAGGATTTTGTTTGCAGGGGAAACATGTGTATTTAATGGCATCATAGTTTCAAATGTCTTTACATGATTTATGAGTTTATCTGGAGTACCGCGGTGGTTGCCTGGGGCAGAGGGACCGTGAGAGAATTTTACTGTCTTGATTGATGGATGGATGGATTTGGAACGAAGGTTGCCGGACAGGTTTTTCGCTCTCACACTCCATAAAGATTTATTCATAATTCATAGTAATGTGTTCACACTTCATCAACAGTTATTCATATTTCATAAGAAAGGTATTTACACTCTAGAGGAGAATGTTTTGGTTTAAGGTTAAAGATACTCAATAAGATAAGTTGTTA
The DNA here is from genome assembly GCF_020615455.1 of Coregonus clupeaformis. Classification (NCBI taxonomy): domain Eukaryota; kingdom Metazoa; phylum Chordata; class Actinopteri; order Salmoniformes; family Salmonidae; genus Coregonus; species Coregonus clupeaformis. The sequence goes on along the minus strand of NW_025537690.1, from coordinate 21,414 downwards.
CTAGTCATAATCCTATTCTGTTTGGTTTCGAGACGTTTAGTTCGTCTCGAAAGGGGGGAATATAGTATCTGAAGATTATGCCTTTGTTAAATGTTTTCATGAAGAAATAGAATGTTGTTTATGGTAGTATCAAGAGGGAATGTTTTAGGTGTAATACCACATACCACAGACAGGAGGTGGGTTGTAGACAGGGGAGACTGGTGATTGGCCAGAAGAGGGGGCATCAGTGTTTATAAATAGGGGTTAAACGATGAGACGTTAGAACGGCCATAGCAATCTTGAGGAGCCGTTCTCCGGACAACGCGTGTCTGTAATTTATGCTGTAACCTCGTGGTATGAATAAAAGCCTCTAACATGATGCAGCATAGATCGGACTCTTTTGTTGACAGCGATAATTGCCACCATTCATCATATACGACACCTACAACTGCAATAGATAAATGTCAACTCAGCCAGAAATTCACATTTTAATTCTAAAAAGGCCAACATTTAAATCATATTTCAATCTATTTTGCCTAAATGTAGCCAACATAAATAATTAGCCTACATGCAAAAGTGTAGCCTAGGTTGAATGGCTGTGCAGCATTTACCGTGATATGGCCAGAAGTCAGGGCATTCATACTTCTTGCGCTTCTGAGCAGTGCAGAGCTGTTGTCAAGGAAGTGAGTTTGTGTTTATACGGGACCTCCAGCCCTCACCTACAATCAACCAATCATGTCAAAGCAGAGCTATGCAAAGCCCTGCACATTGTAAAAAAAATCCATTTTAATTCCAGGTTGTAAGGCAATGCGGTATGGAGCTCAAAAGCAATTGCATCACACCATCCATATGGCGCCTCTGACCACATTTTCGATTCAAGCATAAAATGTCTCTAAAGGGCGCAGATGTCTGCATTGGCCATGCAGCATTTACGGTGATACGACGACTGCAGAAGACAGGTTATTCATACTTGCACTTCACAGAGCAGTGCAGTTGCATCACACCCTCCATATCGAGCATCTGACTGTCACGGTTCAGACAGACGACAAGAGGACCACAATTGCGTCACACCAGAAAGTTTATTTAAACTTAAGGGGAAAGGGATGTAGGGAGTGAGTGAGGGCTCCAGGGGTTATCCCGTCCGATGTGCTGGGTCTGTGCCTCCCCCCAGTGGCAGCGATGCGTCCGATGACGCCGGTGGTTGGTGGTCCAGAAGTCCTGGGGGAGGAAACACAGACACAACGGGGCGGATGAAAACAGGCAGAAGTACAGTTCAAGGGAAATCCAAATACGTTGTAGCAAGGCAGAAGGCTGGTCAGAGTTACCGGGGGTCGAAGAGTAGTCAGGAGTCGTAATGGCAGAAGCAGGTCTGGATCTCCTGAGGCAGAAGAGTATCCAGGAATCAGGCAGGTCCGGGGTCACAAAACAGGGGTGAGCCAGAAGCACGAGCACACAGGTTCCGGGAGTGAGCTTTTGCAGACGATCTGACAAAGGGAGAGCTGAAAGACAGGGCTATAAATACTGGGAGAGGTTAGTGGGTAATGCAGCGCAGCTGGCAGAGTAATTAGAGCCGAGCAGAGCAGGGACAGGTGGAGCTAGTTAGGCTGAGTAGAGAGAGAGTGGTGAGCAGAGTGGAAACAAATTAAGGTGGTAACCCGGTGGAGTGAGAGGGCTCATGACAGAACCCCCCAAGGGACGGCCCCAGAAGTCCCAAGAGCAACACCACGCCGGGCGGGAGGAGGGGAGCCGGAGGAGGGCTAGAACTCCTCCGAACGGTCCGAGCGAACGTCCTCATCCTCGGAGGAAGCCGGAGGGCCGTGGTCGGGGAGATGGGACAGGTCCCCGAGACAGGATCAGGCACAGGACAGGAAGCCGGCGGGCAGGACGGTTAGGGATCCCTCTGGGGCGGCCCCTACGGATTGCAGGTTGATCAGGATGCCGTTGGTGGAAAGCGGTGATGAGAGTCCTATCCACAATCCGACTAGCTGGCACCCAGGTCCTTTCCTCAGGTCCATAGCCCTCCCAGTCAATGAGGTACTGGAGACCCCTACCCTTCCGTCTGGACCGAAGCAGGCGGCGGACGTGTAAACCAGACCACCATCGACGAGCCGTGGAGGAGGAGGACAAGGCGCAGCAGGGACCAGCGGACTCTCATGGATGGGCTTAATCTTAGACACATGGAAAGTGGGGTGCACCCTCAGGGAATTAGGCAGTTGGAGCCGGACAGCAGTTGGGCTAATCACTCTTATGATAGGGAATGGGCCAATGAACCGAGGTGCCAGCCTCTGCGACTCCACCCTGAGTGGCAGGTTCTTCGATGACAACCACACCCTTTGACCAACATGGTAGGTGGGAGCAGGAATTCTCCGACGGTTGGCCCCGGTAGTGTAGCTGGCAACGGATCTGAGGAGTGTGGCTCTAGCTTTGTTAAACCCCCTCTCTGAGACCATGGTAGCATTCTGGGACATTGGAGAGGTCAGGAGCGGAGTTAGTAGGTACTGGCCGGGGGTCGTGCGGCAGCAAGCAGGCAGGTTCGGTGGCAGTCCTCTCCCCACTCCCTGATCACCCCGGTCACCCAGTCGAGCTGAGGGTTGTGCCGGCGGAGCCATGGGTAACCCAGGATGAGGGGTTGGCCTGGAGAGGGGAGCAGGTGAAACTGGATAGTTTCTTGATGGTTTCCGGACAGACCCATCGAGACCGGGGCCGTGACATGAGTGACCGATCCGAGTAAGTGTCCGTCCAGTGCCCGGGCAGGAATAGGAGGTGTCAAACGGAGGTTCTCAGTCCCAGTTGGCGTGCCAGCTTGATGTCCATTATGTTGGCTTCGGGCGCCAGAATCCACCAGAGCAGCCAGGGTGTGAGTTGAGTCAGAGAGGCGGAGGTGAACTTGCAGCAGGGGTTTGCGGTCGGAGGACTGGATGGTCATTGAACTCAACCGGACTCCCCCTATGCCCGGTGAGCTTCGGCCCTTTAAAGGGCAGGTTACCACACGATGTCCATCACCTCCACAATAGAGGCAGAGGTTTGAGGTGAAGCGTCGCTGGCGCTCTGCAGGAGTGAGAGAGGCTCGCCCAATCTCCATAGGCTCAGACTGATCAAGCTGACCTGGGTGAGTGGCAGTAGATGACAGGGAACCCAGTCGGATCTCTCCGAATGCCGGTAGTAGGTGGACCTTGGCGCCCCCTCTCACGACGACGGGTCTGTATCCTTCTGTCGATCCTGACAGTCAGTGCGATGGCTTCATCAAGAGTGGAAGGCAGTTCCTGGAGACCAACTCGTCCTTGATATAGTCAGCCAAACTATGGAAGAACGCGTCCACCAACGATGGTGTGTTCCAAGAACTTCGTCTAGCCAGGGTTCGGAAGTCGATGGAATGGTCTGCGACTGTACGTCTGCCTTGTCGAATACTGAACAGTTCACGAGACGCCTCTGCGGTTGGTGAATCCAGGTCAAACACCTTCAGCATCTCCTCAGCAAACAGGTCGAAGGTTCCACATGCGGGGGTTTGACGTTCGAACTCTGCTGTTCCCCAGAGTCGAGCTCGGCCCGTCAGGTGAGTGATGGCATACCCAACTTTAGCCCCCTCCGTGGCGAAGGTCCTTGGCTGCAAGGAGAACTGAAGTCGGCAGCTAGTCAGGAATGGCCGGACCTGGGTTGAATCGCCGTTGAACCGCTCGGGGTTTCCAATCTTGGGTTCGGAGCAGCGGCTGCAACGACCGGGGCAGGTAACTCGGGGGCAGGGGCTGGTGGGCAGACTGGCTGGGGTCAGGTTGGTGAGGAGTTGAATGATCATGGCGAGTTGTTGTTGCTGCTGCTGGGACTGCTGCTGGTGCTGCTGGAACTGCTGATGCTGTTGGTGGCGACCTGAAGCAGAGAGGAGATGACGCCGCTCATGCGGCCTAGCTCTCTCTCAGTGTGTTCCAGGCGTAGCATGGCGGTGGGTTGCTCAGGCTCTTCGGTTTCCATGTCGGGGGAAGTGTGCGCTGAGTCCATGATGGTCAGATCGTACTGTCACGGTTCAGACAGGCGACAAGAGGACCACAATTACGTCACACCAGAAAGTTTATTTAAACTTAAGGGGAAAGGGATGTAGGGAGTGAGTGAGGGCTCCAGGGGTTATCCCGTCCGATGTGCTGGGTCTGTGCCTCCCCCCAGTGGCAGCGATGCGTCCGATGGCGCCCGGTGGTTGGTGGTCCAGAAGTCCTGGGGGGGGGGGAGGAAACACAGACACAACGGGGCGGATGAAAACAGGCAGAAGTACAGTTCAAGGGAAATCCAAATACGTTGTAGCAAGGCAGAAGGCTGGTCAGAGTTACCGGGGTCGAAGAGTAGTCAGGAGTCGTAATGGCAGAAGCAGGTCTGGATCTCCTGAGGCAGAAGAGTATCCAGGAATCAGGCAGGTCCGGGGTCACAAAACAGGGGTGAGCCAGAAGCGCGAGCACACAGGTTCCGGGAGTGAGCTTTTGCAGACGATCTGACAAAGGAGAGCTGAAAGACAGGGCTATAAATACTGGGAGAGGTTAGTGGGTAATGCAGCGCAGCTGGCAGAGTAATTAGAGCCGAGCAGAGCAGGGACAGGTGGAGCTAGTTAGGCTGAGTAGAGAGAGAGTGGTGAGCAGAGTGGAAACAAATTAAGGTGGTAACCCGGTGGAGTGAGAGGGCTCATGACATCTGACCACATTTTCGGATCAAGCATAAATTGACTTTTAGGCTATGTGTATTGGCAGCCTGGTCTCATATACTAGACGTAACATAGTAATACAAATCAGTGACTCTCAAATTAGTATGATATGTTATGTTTGTTATGATTACATATGACAGATGGTTACTTAAGGCAAAAACTATGTCAGGGTGGATGGGTGGGCGTATAACGCGAACGTCTAGCAACCTAAAGGTTGCGAGTTTGAATCTCATCAAGAACAACTTTAGCATTTTAGCTAATTAGAAACTTTTCAACTACTTTACTACCCTTTAGCTACTTTGCAACTACTTAGCATGTTAGCTAACCCTCCCCTAAACCTAACCTTAACCCTTTTAGCTAACCCTTCCCCCTAACCCTAACCTTAACTCTTTTAGCTAACCCCTTCCCCTAACCTTAACCCTTTAACCTAACTGCTAATCTTAACCCTAATCCTAACCCCAACCCCTAGCCTAGCTAACGTTAGCCAGCTAGCTAACGTTAGCCACCTAGCCACCTAGCTAGAATTCATAACACATCATACGTTTTGCAAATTCCTAACATATTGTATGAATTGTAATTCGTAACATATCATACGAAATGGGTGATGGACATCCACAAATTAATACATACTATACGGAACATAACATACCATACTAAATGGAGTTTTCGTATTTAAGTACATAATAATACAAATGCTCTGATACCACCACACATCACCCACCTTGCAATCTAAGTGGAGACAGTCAGCATTCACAATCCTAGTGTTGTTTGTTGCATCTGTAGATTTACCCTCTCTAAATTTCTAAGGGACATTTTCACCTCTGTTACATGAAACCGCTCTCATGTGTGGTGCACTTTTTAGAATGGTGTGTTCCCGCTAATTGCATTTAGGAACATTCGCGCATAGCCTACTGCCACGTGAGCATTGCTGTGCTTATAATGTGAATAAATAATAGTTTATCAACATTTTAAGCTACAAGTTCTGATCTGTTGCATCAGCCTCATTGCTTTTGAACATTTGTTGATGTACAGTATACCTTGTTGTATGAATGTTGCACAGGAGGTTGATGGCACCTTAATTGGGGAGGATGGACTTGTGGTAATGGCTGGAGCGAATAGGTGGAATGGTATCAAATACATCAAACACATGGTTTCCAGCCATTATTATGAGCCGTCCTCTCCTCAGCAGCCTCTACTGGAATGTTGGATCTATGGTCCTAGAACAGTCCCAGAGACTGTTTGAACCGTCCCAGACATAGCCTATTTGATCTTCCCGGGAAGACAGGACGACCTAGCTATATAGCCTACCTAGAAAGAAAGCACATCTTTCGATCCTCTCTCCCGAAACTGTTGAATGATTAGGCCTATTTCTCAGTTTCTCTAACCTTTCTGTGTTGGCTATAGTAAACTCAGCTGCCTGCTGCAGCGCTCACTCAACACCAATGACTGTGCTCAACACAAAAAATATTAATGTAGACTACACTGTCCCGCGAATGTCTCGCAAAATCATCCTGCTGTCCCGCATTTGGGTATTTTAAATGTGGTCACCCTAAGGCCAGCTGAAGAGTGAACTGATGCTTTGCAAGGAGACATCTCTTTTACATAAAATCTTCAGTGAGAGTAATAAAACAACATTTTCTTCTTCTTCTTCAGTGGGGTTTATCGGCGGTTGGCATCCAACGTTATGGTGCATTACCGCCACCTACTGTACTGGAGTGTGAGCCAGAGACAGGGAGAAACTAAATCCTACCTGCCAGCCCCGTTGTTCTTAAAAAAGATAACAAAATATTTGAGACTGTATCTAATGACGTTCTACTCAATATACTATTTAAGCTAATTTCCTGTATCCCCTTCTCCCTCATACTAGATCTCATCCTCTCTCTTTCCCTCTGATACTGCCCACACTGTAGCATACATGCTCCACAGTCTCTGTTTCCTGACAATAATCACACTTTCCTGTTGGATGCTTTCCTATCACATTTAATGTCTTATTCAACTGGCTGTGTCCCACCCTTAATCTTGTAAAAATAGCCTCCTCTCTTCTGTCTCTTCCTGCCGTCCTCCCCTCCCCGACTTTCCTCTGTACTTGAAATAAATGCCTTCCCTTATTATCTCTATTCCACTGCTCCTGCTATCTCTGCACCATCACTGAATATATCAGTCTTTTTTACTCTTCCTTGCTCATTGAAACATCAACATCAACATCAACATCCCCACTACTAAGTGTTTGTTTAGCCTGTTCATCTACTGCCTCGTTCCCCTCCACCCCCACACACATGGGCTGGGACCCAAGTAAATCTTATCTATATACCCATCTGTTTAATCCTGCCATGGGTCCTGCCATGGGTTTGTAGCATCTCATAAAGCAGGTCTTGTCTGCTACGTGAGCTAAAGGACTGGAGACTCATTAACACTGCACATGAATTAGAGCAATTAACTACTCTGTCTTGTTTGACTTCCTCCACTCACTGCAAGGCCAACAGTATGGCCATCAGCTCCACCTTATATACAGCCAGATGATCTGTAATATGTTTCCTGACTTCCACCCCATATTCCTGCACTACAAATGCTGACCCAGTATGTCCTGTCCTTGGCTCTTTTGAACCATTCCTGACACACAGTATCCAGACGTCTCTTAAACAAATCAGATGGATCAACACCCTCCCTATCTTTCTGTAGTCTCTCCAACACTTCTAGATCAACTACTGGATGCGGGAGTAGCCATGGTGGATTTACAGGAATGAGATTTTATTTTGTGATGGGTTGTTTTTTTATACAATGAATTTAGCAATTAGATTTGAAAGTCCTCGTCTTCCTGTCTGACGAATAAACTCAATCTCCCAAGCTTCCTTGCGCTCCTGTCCTGACGTAGCAGGAAGTAAACTTGGCATGTTGATAGCGGAGGTTGTTTTGAAGTGAAACTGGTGAGTTTTATTACATTTAACGTGCATATTTATCTGTCTCATTTTATATTTCACGTCAATACAATATGCACAGCAACGTCTGGATTTTTATCTAATGTAGTGCATGTGTAGTGCATATTTATCTGTGTCGTTTTATGTTTCACGTGGTACAGTAGGCTATGCACACTGCACAGCAAGGTCTGCGCTTCGTCACATTAATGTTTTCCAGGAAATATGTTTTGCCCTGACCACTGTCAGCCTCTAAACAAGATCAGGATGAACACATTCTCCAGAATAGCAATATTGTGTAGTGTAGACAAGAGTACAAAGTTTATACTTTAATCGTGTTGATGTAACTCTGTATACATGCGTGTAAAATTGGTTGTAAGAACCGTTATAGCTCTCTCTCTCCACCCCATTTCTCCACACTCCTTCCCTCTCTTTCTCCCTCACTCTCTCTCCCTCCAGGGCAGTCTATATATGATGTGATGGGTGTCCATGGTCTGACCAGCTATGTGGAGGGTAACAGGGGCTTGTTCCAGGACATCAGGTTCAGAGACAGCAGACTTGTGATAGATGGCTGTAGTCTGTTCTTCAGGCTCTATCTAAACCATGGACTGGATCAGGTACACGGAGGGGACTACGATGCCTTCGGCACCCTGCTGTCTACCTTCATCTCTGCACTGGAGGCCTGCAACATACAGCCATATGTGGTGCTGGATGGAGGTGTGTGTGTGTGTTTGTGCAACAGGATCTGTGGCTCACGGATCGACCTTGTCAGTAACCTCCGAAGCCCCATAAATAAAATCCACTAGGAGGAAAATCATGATCAACTCTAGTGACCCTCAATGATGGTGTGTGTGTGTGTGTGTGTGCGCGTGTGCGCGTGCGTGTGTCAGGGTTTCTGTTAGCCGGCTTTTGGCCGCTCCCAAAAAATTCAAGGCGATAAATTAAACTGTTGCAAGCCAAAATGACCGGGAGAAAATTTTTTCCCATTGCAAAATAATGCTTTTTATTAATTGATGTAAATACCAGTCGATGTAAATACATTTGAGGGTCATGCTTATCGGTCTATAGGTTAATTTGCATAATTTTGTGGAATTAAATTGGCCTTTGCGTATTTTGGTTAGTCATCTGGTATCTTATTTATCCAACACAACTATCCACAAGTGCACAGCATTCAGAGCCTATTTTGAGCGGGATTTCTCCTGCTGCTTCTCAGCTGGTGACTGCTGGAGTAAAATATGTGCTTTTATAAGCCCATTCATGAGCTCCCGAGTGGCGCAGCGGTCTAGTGCACTACATCTCAGTGCTTGAGGCGTCACTACAGACCCCTGGTTCGATTCCAGGCAGTATCACAACCGGCCGTGATTGGGAGTCCCATAGGCGGCGCACAATTGGCCCAGCGTCGTCCGGGTTTGGCGGGTGTTATTAACTGACTTGCCTAGTTAAATAAAGGTTAAATAAAAAATTAAAAATAAAATTCATTGCACAACAACTCTAAATGCAATCGCGTGTTATAAACAGTTTTGGTTCACAATTAAAAATAGCGACTTTCTCAACTGGTAATGAAGCACGCCTCCCATTCACTATTTAAGTGCAGGCAACAGGCTATCAGCGCGTCACTCACCACTTTACAATGTGAGCTGGAGGCAGTATTCATTTTGAAAACATACTTAATTGTTTGAAACCTGAATGTTTTATTTGATATAATGAGGCATGTCTTACCTTGCTTCAAAAGAAGCCTATAGGCAAAATCTGACCATGGAAACGTGGAGGCAATTATTTTATAAAGGCTTCATAGGCGGCGCGTGAGTTTGAAGTTTGGGGAAGCTTACAATTTATCCTACTATTTCTACGGTTCTGTGTGCCAATTATAAATAATAAATAATATAATATGCCATTTAGCAGACGCTTTTATCCAAAGCGACTTACAGTCATGCGTGCATACATTTTTTGTGTATGGGGTGGTCCCGGGGATCGAACCCACTACCTTGGCGTTCCAAGCGCCGTGCTCTACCAGCTGAGCTACAGAGGACCACAGTTATGATTTTCATATGCACATTTTCGTGGAACCGTTTCATTTTCAATAATAACGTTTTTCGTTTCTCAAAATCATTGGTTAATCATAAAAATTTGAATAAAAAATGATACAATTCTAAAAGTAAAGTCAACTAATGCGAGAGTCACCAACCTCTGCCGTATGGACACATTGATACACCGTGATCGTGATCCATTGGCGGCTAAAGAAATGAACGCATGGAACTCATAGCCTATAGGCCAATGCAGCAGTAGGCCTATAACTGCCATTGCTCATTCACACCGAGGATTGGTGATTATCGAGGGGGATATTGTTGGAAAGATTTTTTCAAATAGCTTACTGTGAGGAACTAAAGTTTTAATATATTATAATTCGCAATGGATGTAAAAAAACAACAACACTTTCTTACATTGCCGCGCAGCAGGCCAGGTACTTCTATGCATGCTCAGGCGCCCGAGCTCCCCAACATTATCAGGACAGAGAAACCAGACACATGCTCACATCGAGCACTCCAAACAAGACAATGAAAAAATTGACAAATCTCGTAAATGATGGTTATGAAATAAACCCAAACTTGTTTCTCGCAAGTGTAGCAGGCTGTGAACTCTGCAAACATTTCCACTCCGAGCATGAGAACGGTAAAAACTGTAATTAATACATGCATTAACAGAAATGTATGTAACCAAATGACGGGGATTAACTACTGGTGACATAAGTAATGAAGAATTGATTAAAAAATATATATAATCAAAGGGCAAACAATTCACACAATGAAACAATGAATGCGCAAGAATTGGCGGGAGACAGCTGAGCCATTCTGGAGAGAGACTCGCCTATACAGTATCTTCGCCACACATCCCTCCCCTTCTTCATGTCACAACATAAATTATACTCAAGACACATTATCTTCACACATATTTTAGATGCTTTTCACTGACAGCCGCAACTCAATAATCAACTAGGCCTATTGCCACGCGCGCTGCCCAACTTGCTGACTTCCCAAATAGGCATAGACCTACGACCTTTTGATTTGAAACAATCCACAGAATCCTTGATTCCTCTGTGGCTAAGTGATGCTTTCTGGTGAAGTATTTTGAATGATTTTATTTATTTATTGGTTTTCATATGAACTTCCTTTCGGCACAATCCAAGTCATATTAGCTACCTATTCTAGTTGTTGCATCTTTAAATTCTCCCTCTTTATAAGTTTTTATCTCTGTCACATATGGAACCGCTATCTGTTTTAGAGTGGTGTTTCCCAGGTGTGCTGTTTAGAATGGTGTTTTCCCGTGAATTGCATTTTTGGCAAATGTTTGAAAATGACGTTTTATTGTCTGCTTCATTACATGAGTTGCATGTTCTGTTAAGATGCATTACCATAATCTAAATGTGATTTCTGTCATTCTGAGCACCGTGGGTGGACACCGAGTCTGATACGATTTCTCAAATGGCGGAAAATTTCAATCTTCCCGGTCACATTGTCCGGTGCCACATTTTCCCTAACGGAAACCCTGGTGTGTGTGTGTCAGGCATGGACCCCAGTATAAGAAGCTGTCCACCCTGAGGCAGCGGCTGCAGAGTAAGATCCGAGAGGCTGAGTCTCTGTCCCGTGGCCGACACGGCTCCGTCCTCCCCCTCCTCACAAGACACGTCTTCATCCAGGTACACACACACACACACACACAGACGGACTCAGAGACATACAGGCGCACTCATACAGGCGCACTCATACAGGCGCACTCATACACACCACTCTTCTCCTTTTTCACATCACATTCTTTTTTTTCTGTCCCTCCCTCAGGTCCTCTCCCAGCGAGGTGTCCCGTTGGTCCAGTGCCCCGCCGAGGCAGACTGGGAGATTGCCTGCCTGGCCAATCAGTGGGATTGTCCAGTTCTGACCAATGACAGCGACTTTTACATCTTTGACTTGCCAGGTGGGTGGAGCCAGACCAGGAAGTGATGTCTCCTTCCAGTTTTTATCTTACCCCCCTCCTCTCTCTCATCCCTTTCTCCCGCCTCTACTTCCAGGTGGGTATATTCCGTTCGGTTCTTCCAATGGGCCAGTGTTGCGGTTCCCCTCCAAATCACTACATCCCAGCCAGGCGCTACACGGTCAGTGGGCTGTGCCGGCACTTTAGGGAATGAACCGAACTTCTGCCGCTGTGTGCTGTCCTGGCAGGGAATGACTACACCACAGAACAAACCTACAAACACATACACACACTCCTCTCTCAGCTAACCACGGGGGGGAAGAGGGAGGCAGAGGGGGAGGAGCCCATCCCATATGAGGGCCTCCTTCTCTGGCTCTCCTACTTCCCCTGGACCTGAGGAGGCTCTGGAGGAGGTGGGGAGACTGAGCAGGAGGAGTAGAAAGAGGAGGAGGAGAGCGAGGGAGAGGAGGAATGGGGAGAGGAAGAGCAGGGAGAGGAGGAGAGAAGTCCGGCCTGTGTTCTGTGCTCTGGTCAGGCATGCAAGAGTACCATCTGACGCCTTCTCAGAGCCGTCTCTTACCTGGTTCTCTGGAGGCTCATCCAGGTCGCCAGAGGGGGCCTGTGGGCTGCTACTCCCCTGCCCGCTGCCAGAGTGGCTGTGCTGGGCCGCAGGGAGCGGGCGATGGCCCCCCTGGTGTTGGGACGTCCTGGAGCTCAGGAGGGTGCTGCTCATCCCTCAGGTGGAGAACAGCCGACTACCCAGCAGCCACTGCAGCGCCACGGCCATACGACAGGCCCTCTACGGGATCCTACTGGCCAATCAGGAGCAGGGGGAGAGGAGAGAGGGAGAGAGGGGGTGGGGAGAGGGTAACAGGGTCCAGGGACAAGGTGGACAGGAGACCCAAGTAGAGGGACAGGGTGAGAGGGGGGGGGAGAAAGGCAGAGGGGGAGGAGGGGTAAGGGGCAGAGGTCAGGGTCCGGGGGGTGCAGAGCCTTCCTCAGGCAGCGGTCAGGGTGAGAACAACGCCCCTAGCGGTGTGGAGGGTGACAGCGCTGTGAGTGTGTGTGGAGGGAGTACGACAGACACGATCTGAACCTGAGGAAGAGCCAGGTGGAGCCACGCACCCCCAGAACCAGGCTACACCTTGAGACACTCTGCCAGGTAACCATAACAACACTCTCTGGCAGTTAATCATAGCAACACACTGGCAGGTAACAATATCAACACACTGCTTGGTAACCATAACAACACACTCAGTCACCCTCTACTTTTTTCCAAGATTGTTACTTTTTTGTCCATAGTGTCATCGTCCTATTGATTTGACTAATCCCCCACCCACCGTCCCTCTCTCTCTCCATCTCTCTTTATAGGCTCCTGTGTCAGTGCGGCTGGAGGTGCTGTATGATGTTCTGGGGGTGAAGGAGTCCTCTCTGTCTCCCCTACCTCCTCACCTCAGGCTGGCCCTTGGAGTGACTGGGTTCTGGAGGAGAGAGGCCAGACCTTTTCCCTCTCTACCCCAGGTACAGGCTCTGCTGCTGGGCATGGTCCATGGAGAGATGGCCCGGAACACCCATCCTGGACAGAACCAGAACACAGGTAGGGGCAGTGTGCACACATGCAAATACGCATAATGTGTGCACAAACACACAAACACATATACTTGAGTTAGATCCACAAAAAAACATCACATTGCAAAGGACCCCAATATTTGGTTGTACAGTCTTGTCTTTCGTACACACACATACACACTAAACCAGTTCTCTCTCTAACTCAGCCGCAGAACGGAACTTGTGGATGAAGCTTCGCCTGCGGCCAGGAGACAGGCGGGGTTTCGATGTGGGCGTGGCTCATTCCCTCAGCCAATGGCAGGCCTGCCTGTGGAGCGTGCTCAGTTTGAACCAGCTACTGTGTCTGCCCCTGCCTGAACCAGACACAGCATGGTAGGTAACGCACGCACGCACACACAACACACACATACTGCCCCTACCGCTGTTTGAACCATACTGTCCCTCTGTCCCCCAGGTTATTCAGTGGTAGTCTGGTCCATGGTTTGGTTGGACGTCTGAGAGGGGGTTGTTCTCCTGAGTCTGTCCTGGCTGCAGCTCCTCTCTCTGGGCATATATACCGCTCCCTACTGGCTGCTCTGGAGAACTGCACCCTAAATACACTACCCTCATCATCAGGGAGGAGGAAGAGGGGGAATGGAAGGAGGGGGAGAGGGAGAGGGAGAGGGAGAGGAGGAGGAGAAGGAGGAGCCCCTTCCTCCCAGGAGATAAACAACAGGTTTGCTCTACTGATGACTGAGGAGGATGAAGAGTGAGAGCGATAGGGGTGAGGAGACTACCTTCTTTCTAGTCAACATGGTGCTCATAAATAAACTTTATTATTCTTTTCACAGCTTTAGAGAGAGGAGTGGGATGAACAGAAAGAGATGGCCTGTGGTATAGGCGCACTATTTTATAAAGCATTCAATCCATATGATTTAAACCCACTCAGGGAATGCTGCGTTCCAATGACTATTCTAAACTATGAACTTTACTATCTCTGATAAAACTCTGCCTTTCCTTTTAATTAGGACATATAAAGTATGTATATGTATGGCCTTAATGAGGCCTTTTGCGGCAGTTAATGCCATCTAAACAAGCAGCTTATGTCAGCATAGAGTCTACATAATACATTGCGCCTATGAACTGTTGATTACTTATGTTTTTAATAAAATGTGTAAACTCAATGAAGATGTGTATATTGTTCTTATCATTAGTTTCAATGTCCCCATAGCAACCCCACCAGCCCATAGTAAGAGTTACTTACTATTAGTAACCAAAAAAAACATGTTCAGTTCCAGCTTTGTTTATTTTCAATTTCATGTAACATGGTCATCACATACAGTGGGGGAAAAAAAGTATTTAGTCAGCCACCAATTGTGCAAGTTCTCCCACTTAAAAGATGAGAGGGCCTGTAATTTTCATCATAGGTACACGTCAACTATGACAGACAAATTGAGATATTTTTTTCCAGAAAATCACATTGTAGGATTTTTAATGAATTTATTTGCAAATTATGGTGGAAAATAAGTATTTGGTCACCTACAAACAAGCAAGATTTCTGGTTCTCACAGACCTGTAACTTCTTCTTTAAGAGGCTCCTCTGTCCTCCACTCGTTACCTGTATTAATGGCACCTGTTTGAACTTGTTATCAGTATAAAAGACACCTGTCCACAACCTCAAACAGTCACACTCCAAACTCCACTATGGCCAAGACCAAAGAGCTGTCAAAGGACACCAGAAACAAAATTGTAGACCTGCACCAGGCTGGGAAGACTGAATCTGCAATAGGTAAGCAGCTTGGTTTGATGAAATCAACTGTGGGAGCAATTATTAGGAAATGGAAGACATACAAGACCACTGATAATCTCCCTCGATCTGGGGCTCCACGCAAGATCTCACCCCGTGGGGTCAAAATGATCACAAGAACGGTGAGCAAAAATCCCAGAACCACAGCGGGGGACCTAGTGAATGACCTGCAGAGAGCTGGGACCAAAGTAACAAAGCCTACCATCAGTAACACCTACCCGCCAGAACTCAAATCCTGCGTGCCAGACGTCCCCCTGCTTAAGCCAGGCCCGTCTGAAGTTTGCTAGGAGTGCATTTGGATGATCCAGAAGAGGATTGGGAGAATGTCATATGGTCAGATGAAACCAAAAATATAACTTTTGGTAAAAACTCAACTCGTCGTGTTTGGAGGACAAAGAATGCTGAGTTGCATCCAAAGAACACCATACCTACTGTGAAGCATGGGGGTGGAAACATCATGCTTTAGGGCTGTTTTTCTGCAAAGGAACTAGGAACACTGATCCGTGTGGAAATAATGAATTTTGAGTGAAAACCTCCTTCCATCAGCAAGGACATTGAAGATGAAACTTGGCTGGGTCTTTCAGCATGACAATGATCCCAAACACACCGCCCAGCATACGAAGGAGTGGCTTCGTAAGAAGCATTTCAAGGTCCTGGAGTCCAGATCTCAACCCCATAGAAAATCTTTGGAGGGAGTTGAAATTCCGTGTTGCTCAGCGACTGCCCCAAAACATCACTGCTCTAGAGGAGATCTGCATGGAGGAATGGGCCAAAATACCAGCAACAGTGTGTGAAAACCTGGTGAAGACATACAGGAACAACGTTTGACCTGTGTCATTGCCAACAAAGGGTATATAACAAAGTATTGAGAAACTTTTGTTATTGACCAAATACTTATTTTCCACCATCATATGCCAATAAATTCATTAAAAATCCATACAATGTGATTTTCTGGATTTTTTTTCTCATTTTGTCTGTCATAGTTGACGTGTACCTATGATGAAAATTACAGGCCTCTCTATCTTTTTAAGTGGGAGAACTTGCACAATTGGTGGCTGACTAAATACCTTTTTCCCCCCTGTACATACAGTAGTAAAAATCCTAACGACATCAGCTGTTCCTTCTATAACCTCTGACATTACATCATTTC
Source organism: Coregonus clupeaformis (assembly GCF_020615455.1). Taxonomy (NCBI): domain Eukaryota; kingdom Metazoa; phylum Chordata; class Actinopteri; order Salmoniformes; family Salmonidae; genus Coregonus; species Coregonus clupeaformis. The sequence goes on along the minus strand of NW_025537690.1, from coordinate 5,374 downwards.
ATTACAGTACAATATAAAACACAGTACAATCAAATCCACACAATAGCATAAAATACATAGTACAGAATAATATTTTCAAATGCTTGAGCTGTACTTGATTTCATTTACACGGTAAAATGCAACCAATGGAATAGTTCCAAAAGTGCTATCTAAATCAAGCACACCTCAAATACTTTCAAGTACTTAAAAGTATTTGACAGTGTTGACCCAGGTCTGATAAAAACATGTTATTTGAGACTAACTGTATCAGCTGAGAGCTCTTAGATCAGTCGTTCGTCTGTAGCTTTAACAATGAGCTTCTGTCTGAAGACAATCATCACTGTGTGACTTTCATGTTAGTATTTTCCCAGTTCTATGTTCTGCTAGTTAGCACCTCGCCTCAAAGAGTGTGTTCTCTATGATTTCTTCAATATGAAGCTTCAACATGATTCCACTACAGCAGTTTCATAACACACTGACCAGCTCTCATCCTCCAAATAAAAGCACAACAGATGAAAAAGTTTAAAGATCCTGGCTTATGCTGTGGACGAAGACGATGATGATGACGATGGGGGTAGTGTGTGAGTGTGTGTTGACTCAGTCTCCTCTTCCTTGGCTCCACAGGTGTCTACCACACAGATCAGACAGCTGGTGACGGGGAACGCTCTCACCTTACGCACGTCACCCACCTACACACACACACACACAAAAAAGGAGTAAGATAAAAATAGAGAACACACACAGGAAATGTTATACAAATGTGTGTGTGTGTACCTGTCAGTGTCAGTGTGGTACTCCAGGATGTGTCCTAGTCGTCCAACCCCCTGGAAACCTGCCAGTACGTAAATCACTCCACTGACTGCAGCACACCTCACGTTCATCCCACGCCACGGCATCGCCGCGGCAATGTGCCACCTATTCCTGCCGATGTCATGAACTCCACCGAGTCCAGCCCACCTACACCGCACACATATAAATATACCCCAAACATACCCCACAGAGTGTGTGTGTGTGTGTGCGCTCATACCCAGTCCGTTCATTCCTCCCACAGCGTAGATTCTGTTGTTGACAAACACCAGACCGTGGTTCTTCACTGGCTTCCCTCATCCCACTCAGCTCCCTCCATCTAAAACACACACACAGAAGATACACACATTTATTAACTAGTTATTAACTTATATGTTACTAGAGGAGTATGGTGTGTATGTTTGCATACGTATATGTGAGCGAGTATGTGTGTGTATATCGTGTGTTAGCACTCACTCCTCCCTTAACGGGGTCATAAACCTCGACAGTTGCTGAGGACCCTCCCAGAGACATTGTTGCCTAGGCGACCCTCCGCAGACGTAGATGAGCCCATTGGCCTCCACGCTGCCGTGGCTACAGCGAGACATCAACATACTGGCCTTGGTCTGCCACGACTCACACCGCGTGTCATAGCACTCAAACAGGTTCAATGCTGAGCTGCCTAGAGGGAGACGCACAGAGACACACACACACAAGAAAGTAGCACAAACACTTCAATACAATGTTACGCTACAATGCTGATATAGATAAGCCATCAGCCCAATACTTTCCTGTCCTCCGGTGAGTGTGTGTGTGAGAGTGAAACTCACCTACTTCCGAACCCTCCAGAGGTGTAGATCTTGCCCTGAGAGGCGCAAGCAGCCAGACTGTCCCGTGGATTGTAGGGGGCCCCTAGTTTACAAACAAGAAAATTTAAGAACTAACACACACACACACATATGGCTGGGTGATATGGGCAAAATATCCTTTCAAAATATATTTCTCATTTTAGACCACATGGCAGTATTTGACGGTATTTAAAGTTTCCAGAATATGAAAAGTTCTTAATATGTTTTATGAATAGTGAATGACCCTAGAATGACAAATTAATTCTAATGGTTTTAATGGTCTTTCTTCATTCTGATGGTTTTATAGTCAACCAAACTAGGACAAAACTGGCAGTGAAGTAGTCCAATTTGTAGAACTTTTAATTTATTTAGCACTGTATCAAAATACCTTTATAGATGGTATTATAAACAGGGGTGCACATAACTGGTACGCAGTACGCAAGCGCGACAGAAATCAGGAATGCGTAATGCCACTTGTTTACTCCGCGCGCTTTCGCGTACTTGACCGATCTTCTCATCTAACCTTACACATGACAGGTTGCTTGTCAACTACTGTCAGGATGTCCAAAAAGCAACAGACATTAAGCAGCTTCTTTGGCGTTTCGCCACCTACAGAGGAAACGCCAACTGGAGCCAGAGCGAAGAAAGACTTTTTTTCGGAAAAGTGGCTCCAAGACGATGCAGTGGCTTGAAGCTAACGATGAGCGCACTGAAATGTGGTGCAAGATTTGCTCAAATCCACATCTAGCAGACAAAACAGGTGCATTTTTATAAAGGGCTCAAAGAATTTCAACCATCCTTTATTTGACAAACATGAAAGAGCAAGGAGCACACAAATGTGGCGCAAGCCGTTGCTAATAAACAAGCTAGCGAGAAGAAATGTCCAGTCGCCCACTTGCCAGATGGCGAGACAAGCTGAATGAAGAACAGCGGCAAGCTCTGTTTAATATTTTTCTCCTCGCCTTCCATAAAGCTAAACACGCACGTCCCATGTCTTCCTATTCTGAGGATGTTCCTTTACTGAAGCGGCTAGGAGTAAATGTCGGAGGTGCATATCATTCACGTGAAGGGGGCACACGGATCATGCAGAGCATCGCTCACACCATCAGCGGGGAGTTACGAGCCAAGTTGCAGTCTGCTGAATTTTGGGGCTGCTTTTTGATGGATCTGAGGACATCACAAAAACTGAGCAGGAAATCGTTTACATTGTGTCTGTGTCCAGCAACGGAGAGTTTACTTCGGACTTTATTGGACTGATTGAATTGGGTGCTGACCGAACCGCGCGAGGCCATAACAAGCGGACTTGTGAGACTTTTCCAGGACACGGCTTGGATGACTGGACAACAAAGTTGGTCGCTGTGTGCACAGACGGCGGGCTGCTGTCAACGTAGGTATCTACAACGACGTTGTCCCAAAACTCCGCAACTTGCTGCGTTGGAGACTCCCTTGTGCACATTCTGTGCACCGCACACACACTGAGTTGCGCAAATCAGCGGATCGCAACGTTCCTTACTGTGAGACATTTAATCGCTCTGTGGTCAAGCTGCTGCAGTTTTGTTTACAAAAAGGTGGAGCAAAAAAAACTGCTGCACTCGAATAAGCTATGTGAAGAAAATGGGATCTCCTTTGTGAAACTGTAAGTTTCATAATATCAGATGGTCTCATGGAGGCATGAAACACTGTTAAAAATATCAAGACTATTGCCAGCCATTAAAATGCAACTGGTTACGTGATAACAGTGACTTGCAGCATATCTGCACAGAGCGTTTTCAGTGCTTTCTGTCAAACATACTTGAGCATTTGCAACATTTTGAAGACCACATCCATTAGGTTTCAGAAGGAAAAGCTGACCATTGGAGAATGTAAGGATGAACTCATGGTGGCCATTGGACAGTTCACACTTCTGCTTGATGGTGAAAGCCACAGGGCACACTGTTTCCAATGCTGATGCTGACAGAGACAAGACACACATTACTCAGGGGGTTAATTGAAGAGTTTGAAATCAGATATGACTCCCTCAAGTCATGTGATCATTTCCTAGTATTTGATCCTTCAACATGGCCTCCAGGAAATGCAAGACCTCCACAGTTTTGGAAACACAACCCGTTTGCAGCATTCTCAAGAAATATGAGGCCACCTTGCAACTTGACAAAGATACCACTGTGACAGAATGGATGCGCTTAAAGCAGGCAGGAAAACGCCTGGGAGCCTCTTCTGTGTATGACTTGGTCCAAATAGTAAATACAAGTAACCCAGATGCTTACTCCAACATCAACAAGGTGGTTAAGCTGTCTCTTACACTGCCTTTAAGCAGTGCAGCTTGTAGAGGGGATTCTCCACATCTCAACATAATAAACCAAGTACAGATCTCGTCTGTCACATGCTCGTCTCTCAGCCCTGATGCACATTCACCTGTCAAAGCAGACCACAGAGACATTTGACCCAAAGCCTGCTGTTGACCTGTGGATGGAGACAGCTAATCGGAGGCTCAACCAAGGACAGGAGGTGCATCTGCAGCATCTTCATCATCTACCATGCAGGAAGCTGAAGCAGAGACAGTGGGCGACACTGAGGAGGACAGTAGGGGGCGACACTGAGGAGGACAGTGGGGGCGACACTGAGGAGGACAGTGAGAAGACTGCCTTATTAAGACCACGCTACATATGGGGTGAGTACCAGACACCATCTGCTGGTACTCACCTGAGTAACTCACTGAAATTATGTGCACCCTTTTCTCCTCTCACCATATCACCCAGCCTAACACACACACACACGTCTTTTTCTGTGTTGCAACACAAGTCGCACTACTCAATTTCCGTCACTAATACAACAAACACCACTTTCCAGTACCTAGTTTGGAGTACCAGCTGTCCTTCAGTGCGTTGTAACAGTCCATCCTCTTGATGGGGAACAGCTGAGATCCTCCCAGGATGTAAACAACATTATCCCAGAACACCGCTGTGGCATCGCGACGCTTCTCAACGGACAACGAATATCCTGACCAGCTGTAGTCCTGGACACACACCCGTACTTTACATTTTTATTTTATTTTATTTCACCTTTATTTAACCAGGTAAGCCAGTTGAAAACAAGTTCTCATTTTATAACTACCTGGCCAAGATAAAGCAAAGCAGTGCGATAAAAACGACAACACAGAGTTACATATGGAATAAACAAAACATACAGTCAATAACACAATAGAAAATCTATATGTGTATGCAAATGTAAGTTATGGAGGTAAGGCAATAAAATAGGCTATAGTGCAAAATAATTACAATTTTAGTATTAAACACTGAGTGCTAGATGTGCAGAAGATGTGCAAATAGAGATACTGGGGTACAAATGAGCAAAATAAATAACAATATGGGGATGAGGTAGTTGGGTGGGCTAATTACAGATGGGCTGTGTACAGATGCAGTGATCGGTAAGCTGCTCTGACAACTGATGCTTAAAGTTAGAGAGGGGATAAGAGTCTCCAGCTTCAGAGATTTTTGCAGTTCGTTCCAGTCATTTGCAGCAGAGAACTGGAAGGAATGGCGGCCAAAGGAGGTGTTGGCTTTGGGGATGACCAGTGAGATATACCTGCTGGAGCGCATACTACGGGTGGGTGTTGCTATGATGACCAATGAGCTAAGATAAGGCGTTTGCCTAGCAGTGATTTATAGATGACCTGGAGCCAGTGGGTTTGGCGACGAATATGTAGTGAGGGCCCAGCCAACGAGAGCGTACAGGTCACAATGGTGGGTAGTATACGGTGGGGA
>NW_025537689.1:0-29267 GCF_020615455.1 Coregonus clupeaformis | reverse complement strand
AAGTTGAAAGTGCACTGTCTCAATTGAAAATGCACACTGTATCACCAACACAAAATCATTAAAATGAGAACCCATGCAAACAGACATGTTCCTCAGAGCTGGGAATCTCTGGCAGAAAAATAACCAACTTCCAGCTTGCAGTGCTGCAGCCAGATATAGCCTAACTCAATAGCCCTAACTCAATCAAGGATAAAAAAAGGGACACATTTCTAGACGGTGAGAAAAGACAAGACAAGAAGGGAAGACAATACAGGACAAGACAAGAGAAGACAAAAGAAGACAAGAGATGACAAGAGAAGACAAGAGAAGACAAGAGAGTTGACAAGAGAAAACAAGACAATACGATACAAGACAAGACAAGAGTAGAGTAGACCAGAGAAGACAAGACAATAGAAGAGTAGACAAGAGAAGAAAAAGAAGACAATAGAAGACAAGAGAAGACAAGAGAAGACAATAGAAGACAAGAGAATACCATACAAAACAAGAGAAGAGAAGACAAGACAAGCAAAGACAAAAAAGACAAGAGAAGACAAAACAAGAGAAGACAAGAGAAGACAAGAGAAGACAATATGATACAATACAAGAGAAGACAATACAATACAAGAGAAGACAAGACAAGACAAGAGAAGCATAGACAAGAGAAGGGAAAAGAAGACAAGAGAAGACAAGACAAGACAAAAGAAGACAAGAGAATACAAGAGAAGAGAAGAGAATACAAGACAGCAAAGAGAAGACAATATGATACAAGACAAGACAAGATAAGACAAGAGAATAGAAAACAATATGATACAAGACAAGAGAAGACAAGAGAAGACAAGAGAAGAGAAGATAATACATTACAAGAGAAGACAAGAGAAGACAAGAGAATAGAAAACAATACGATACAAGACAAGAGAAGACAAGAGAAGACAAGAGAAGACAAGAGAATACAATACAAGACAGTGAAGAGAAGAGAAGACAAGAGAAAACAAGAGAAGACAAGACACGAGAAGATAAGAGAAGAGAAGTGAAGACAAGAGAAGAAGACAATACAATACAAGAGAAGACAATACATACAAGATAAGACAAGACAAGAGAATAGAAGACAAGAGAAGACAAGAGAAGACAAGAGAAGACAAGAGAAGAGAATACAAGACAAGAGAAGACAATACAATACAAGATAAGACAAGACAAGATAATAGAAGACAAGAGAAGAGAATAGAAGACAAGAGAAGACAAGAGAAGACAAGAGAGACAATAGAAGAGAAGATAAAACAAGTCAAGAGAAGACAAGACAAGGGAAGTCGACCAGAGCAAAACCAGAGCAGACCAGAGCAGACCAGGCCAGAGCAGACCAGAGCAGACCAGAGCAGACCAGAGCAGACCAGGGCAGACCAGACCAGACCCCTAGCAGTCTGCCAGCAGCATGACAATAAACAGACAGTGTATAGTCTGGTCCCAGGGGACTAACTCATACACAAGAGCATGCATGCACAAAGGACCACACACACACACACACACACACACACCAGGATGGTGAACCACAGAGGAGTTAACCCCTGAGGATAACAATGCATAGGCACATACACACACATATTCAACCAAATCAAATCAAATCAAATCAAATGTTATTGGCCACATGCGCCGAATACAACAGGTGCAGACATTACAGTGAAATGCTTACTTACAGCCCTTAACCAACAGTGCATTTATTTTTTAATAAAAAAGTAAAATAAAACAACAACAAAAAAGTGTTGAGAAAAAAGAGCAGAAGTAAAATAAAATAACAGGATTCCGGGGGCAGAGTCAATGTGCGGGGGCACTGGCTAGTTGAGGTAGTTGAAGTAATATGTACATGTGGGTAGAGTTAAAGTGACTATGCACAAATGATTAACAGAGTAGCAGCAGCGTAAAAAGATGGGGTGGGGGGGTGGGGTGGGGGGGCAGTGCAAATAGTCCGGGTAGCCATGATTAGCTGGTTCAGAGTCTTATGGCTTGGTGGTAGAAGCTATTGAGAAGCCTTTTGGACCTAGACTTGGCACTCGGTACCGCTTGCCGTGCAGTAGCAGAGAACAGTCTATGACTGGAGTGGCTGGAGTCTTTGACAATTTTTAGGGCCTTCCTCTGACACCGCCTGGTATAGAGGTCCTGGATGGCAGGAAGCTTGGCCCCAGTGATGTACTGGGCCAAGTACGCACTACCCTCTGTAGTGCCTTGCTGGTCGGAGGCCAAGCAGTTGCCATACCAGGCGGTGATGCAACCAGTCAGGATGCTCTCGATGGTGCAGCTGTAGAATTTTTTGAGGATCTGAGGACCCATGCCAAATATTTTCAGTCTCCTGAGGGGGAATAGGGTTTGTCGTGCCCTCTTCACGACTGTCTTGGTGTGTTTGGACCATGATAGTTCATTGGTGATGTGGACACCAAGGAACTTGAAGCTCTCAACCTGTTCCACTACAGCCCCGTCGATGAGAATGGGGGCGTGCTCAATCCTCTTTTTTTTTTTCCTGTAGTCCACAATCATCTCCTTTGTCTTGGTCACGTTGAGGAGAGGTTGTTATCCTGGCACCACATGGCCAGGTCTCTGACCTCCTCCTATAGGCTGTCTCATTGTTGTCGGTGATCAGGCCTACCACTGTTGTGTCGTCGGCAAACTTAATGATGATGTTGGAGTTGTGCCTGGCCATGCAGTCATGGGTGAACAGGGAGTACAGGAGGGGACTGAGCACGCAACCCTGAGGGGCCCCCGTGTTGAGGATCAGTGTGGCAGATGTGTTGTTACCTACCCTTACCACCTGGGGGCGGCCTGTCAGGAAGTCCAGGATCCAGTTGCAGAGGGAGGTGTTTAGTCCCAGGATCCTTAGCTTAGTGATGAGCTTTGAGGGCACTATGGTGTTGAATGCTGAGCTGTAGTCAATGAATAGCATTATCACATAGGTGTTCCTCTTGTCCAGGTGGGAAGGGGCAGTGTGGAGTGCAATAACGATTGCATCATCTGTGGATCTGTTGGGGCGGTATGCAAATTGGAGTGGGTCTAGGGTTTCTGGGATAATGGTGATGATGTGAGCCATGACCAGCCTTTCAAAGCACTTCATGGCTACAGACGTCAGTGCTACGGGTCGGTAGTCATTTAGGAAGGTTATCTTAGTGTCCTTGGGCACAGGGACTATGGTGGTCTGCTTGAAACATGTTGGTATTACAGACTCAGTCAGGGACATGTTGAAAATGTCAGTGAAGACACTTGCCAGTTGGTCAGCACATGCTCAGAGTACACGTCCTGGTAATCCGTCTGGCCCTGCAGCCTTGTGAATGTTGACCTGCTTAAAAGTCTTACTCACATCGGCTACGGAGAGCGTGATCACATAGTCATCCGGAACAGCTGGTGCTCTCATGCATGCTTCAGTGTTGCTTGCCTCGAAGCCGAGCATAGAAGTGGTTTAGCTCGTCTGGAAGTCTTGTGTCACTGGGCAGCTCGCGGCTGTGCTTCCCTTTGTAGTCTGTAATAGTTTTCAAGCCCTGCCACATCCAACGAGCGTCAGAGCCAGTGTAGTACGATTCAATCTTAGTCCTGTATTGATTCTTTGCCTGTTTGATGGTTCGTCCAGAGGGCATAGCGGGATTTCTTATAAGCGTCCGATTAGAGTCCCGCTCCTTGAAAGCGGCAGCTCTAGCCTTTAGCTCAGTGCGGATGTTTCCTGTAATCCATGGCTTCTGGTTGGGGTATGTACGTACGGTCACTGTGGGGACGACATCATCAATGCACTTATTGATAAAGCCAGTGACTGATGTGGTTTATTCCTCAATGCTATCTGAAGAATCCCGGAACATGTTCCAGTCTGTGCTAGCAAAACTGTCCTGTAGCTTAGCATCTGCGTCATCTGACCACTTTTTTATTAACCGAGTCACTGGTGCTTCCTGCTTTAGTTTTTGCTTATAAGCAGGAATCAGGAGGTTTTTTTTCCTCTGGTTGCACATTTGACATGCTGGTAGAAATTAGGTAGAACGGATTTAAGTTTCCCTGCATTAATGTCCCCGGCCACTAGGAGCGCTGCCTCTGGATGAGCGTTTTCCTGTTCACTAATGGCCTTATACAGCTCATTCAGTGCAATCTTATTGCCAGCATTGGTTTGTGGTGGTAAATAGACAGCTATGAAAAATATAGATGAAAACTCTCTTGGTAAATAGTGTGGTGTACAGCTTATCATAAGATACTCTACATCAGGCGAGCAAAACCTAGAGACTTCCTTAGTATTTGATTTTGTGCACCAGCTGTTGTTTACAGGGAACTCACCGCATACTTGAAGGAGAGGTTATACTCTCTGTCATTTGCCCTCAGTTTCCTCTCCAACTCTGAGAGAACAGGACAGAGAGAGAGAAAGAGAGAGAGAGAGAGAGAGAGAGAGAGAGAGAGAGAGAGAGAGAGAGAGAGAGAGAGAGAGAGAGAGAGAGAGAGAGAGAGAGAGAGAGAGAGAGAGAGAGAGAGAGAGAGAGAGAGAGAGAGAACACTGTATATATACATAATATGACATTTATTATTTTGGAACTTTGTGAGTGTAAAGTTTACTGTTAATTTTATTATTTGTTTCACTTTTGTTTATTATCTACTTCACTTGCTATGACAATGTTAACTTATGTTTCCCATGCCAATAAAGCCCTTAAATTGAAATTGAATTGAAATTGAATTGAATAGAATTGAGAGAGAGAGAGAGAGAGAAAACAGGACAGAGAGAGAGAGAGAGCGAGAGAGAGAGAGAGAGGGGGAGAGAGAGAGACAGAGAGAGTAGTAGTAATTTGGTTTCATTATATAATCAGGTTATACTAGCGTAATAAACAGTACATTTTTTATAAACCTGTCAGCAAAGGGTGTGGCTGAAATAGCCGAATCCTGTAATTTGAAGGGGGTGTCCACATACTTTTGAATATATAGTGTATCTCCTAAACCAATGGCTCATTTCGAAATATGAAATGTCTTTAGAGCAGTCAAGTCCGGAGACTCCAATCAGATCCTTACCACTCTCTTTCTTATGGGCATAGTCTAGGCCAAAGAACGACATCTTATCTGCCTTTTCTTCACACTCTTCATCTACCAATGAATTTATCTGGGGATTGGAGAGAACATGGTTACTTGTGGACTAAAATACCCATTCACTTAATTTAACAACCACTGTAAACAATAACACAAGTAACAGACTATCATCCCAGGGTGAAACATGTTGGGGATCCTAAATGAGATACTTCTGCTTCTCATGGGAGAGTGTTTTGGAGAAAGTACCCTATGAGGTGTCCAGTGTCCAGCTTGGTTTGTGAACATCTGGGAGATCTTAAGAGATCCAAATATCATATCCCCTCTCTCTCTCTCTCTCTCTCTCTCTCTCTCTCTCTCTCTCTCTCTCTCTCTCTCTCTCTCTCTCTCTCTCTCTCTCTCTCTCTCTCTCTCTCTCTCTCTCTCTCTCTCTCTCTCTCTCTCTCTCTCTCTCTCTCTCTCTCTCTCTCTCTCTCTCTCTCTCTCTCTCTCTCTCTCTCTCTCTCTCTCTCTCTCTCTCTCTCTCTCTCTCTCCTCTCTCAGTATAAACAACATATCCTTTATATCTGTCTGTGTGTGGCCAGGCAGTTTCATTTTCAGTCAGATTCTTGCTGTGAGTTTCATCAGCCTCCTCAACCTTTGACCTCTTCCCCATCATACAGGGAGGGAGGGTTGGTGGTGAGTCAAAGGGGAGGGGGCCCCTTCAAAATAGCCATTAAAATCATGTGTGTGTGAGTGAAATCACATTAGCCACTACCAAGCACTGCATCCTGCCTCACTCACGTTTTATGCTTCAAGGTTTTATAGGGAAGGTCACATTTACAGAGAATATTTTTGGGATGATTTGGGCGGTTGTGCTTGTTGATAAAACAGAGATGAGAGGAGCCTTATGAGCCAATTAAATGATTCAGAAAGGTCAACGCCTTTACACATTAAACCTTACAGACTTCAAACAAACATTCTGCCAAACACTCTGCCAGCCAGTATCAGGGATGACAACACTCTGCCAGGCAGTATCAGGGATGACAACACTCTGCCAGACAGTATCAGGAATGACAACACTCTGCCAGCCAGTATCAGGGATGACCCAACACTCTGCCAGACAGTATCAGGAATGACACAACCTCTGCCAGCCAGTATCAGGGATGACACAACACTCTGCCAGACAGTATCAGGGATGACACAACACTCTGTCAGACAGTATCAGGGATGACACAACACTCTGCCAGACAGTATCAGGGATGACACAACACTCTGCCAGACAGTATCAGGGATGACACAACACTCTGTCAGACAGTATCAGGGATGACACAACACTCTGTCAGACAGTATCAGGGATGACACAACACTCTGCCAGACAGTATCAGGGATGACAACACTCTGCCAGACAGTATCAGGGATGACACAACACTCTGCCAGACAGTATCAGGGATTACAACACTCTGCCAGACAGTATCAGGGATGACACAACACTCTGCCAGACAGTATCAGGAATGACACAACACTCTGCCAGACAGTATCAGGGATGACCCAACACTCTGTCAGGCAGCATCAAGGATGATACAACACTCTGCCAGACAGTATCAGGGATGACAACACTCTGCCAGACAGTATCAGGGATGACACAACACTCTGCCAGACAGTATCAGGGATGACACAACACTCTGCTATCCAGTATCAGGGATGACACAACACTCTGCTATCCAGTATCAGGGATGACCCAACACTCTGCCAGCCAGTATCAGGGATGACAACACTCTGCCAGAAAGTATCAGGGATGACACAACACTCTGCTATCCAGTATCAGGAATGACACAACACTCTGCCAGCCAGTATCAGGGATGACAACACTCTGCCAGACAGTATCAGGGATGACAACACTCTGCCAGACAGTATCAGGGATGACACAACACTCTGCCAGACAGTTTCAGGGATGACGTCACTCTGCCAGACAGTATCAGGGATGACGTCACTCTGCCAGACAGTATCAGGGATGACACAACACTCTGCCAGACAGTTTCAGGGATGACGTCACTCTGCCAGAACAGTATCAGGGATGACGTCACTCTGCCAGACAGTATCAGGGATGACGTCACTCTGCCAGACAGTATCAGGGATGACGTCACTCTGCCAGACAGTATCAGGGATGACGTCACTCTGCCAGACAGTATCAGGGATAACGTCACTCTGCCAGACAGTATCAGGGATGACGTCACTCTGCCAGACAGTATCAGGGATGACGTCACTCTGCCAGACAGTATCAGGGATGACGTCACTCTGCCAGACAGTATCAGGGATGACGTCACTCTGCCAGACAGTATCAGGGATGATGTCACTCTGCCAGACAGTATCAGGGATGACACAAGTGTAGTTTGTGCAGCTGTTTTACATTTACATTTGAGTCATTTAGCAGATGCTCTTATCCAGAGCGACTTACAGTAGTGAGTGCATACACTTTCATACTTTCTTCATACTGGTCCCCGTGGGAATCAAACCCACAACCCAGGCGTAGCAAGTGCCATGCTCTACCAACTGAGCTACGGAAGACTATTAGGCTCCGCCTCTCAGGACTGGCTGTCATGGTGAACTCATCTCTCGACATATTTATAGCACATATGTGTGTATTTAAGAATGTGTGTTTTAAAACAGTCACACAGAGGCCCCAGTCCGCTCAAATACACACACACACACACACACACACACACACACACACACACACACGCACGCACGTACGCACACACACACACACACACATACTCTCATGCTCCTTCCAGTGTCACCTTCAAGCCTACCATCCATCCATCATCTATTCATTGTGTAAAGCCCTCCAAATATACCAAGTCAAACAGTCCCCTTATTTAAACAGCCTCCTGAAGACAACCATACAGCCCCCTAAAACCACTACACAGTACATTTTCCATCCCAGTCTGGGATCCGTTGCCAAACAGGGCAGATCATTAAAGCAACGAGGAGGAGCTGAACCAACCACACCTACTCTAGCGCTTAAAATGTCATCAGGATAATGTCATCAGGGTAATGTCATCAGGATAATGTCATCAGAGTAATGTCATCAGGATAATGTCAGCAGGATAATATCAGCAGGATAATTTCATCAGGATAATTTCATCAGGATAATGTCATCAGGATAATGTCATCAGGATAATGTCATCAGGGTAATGTCATCAGGGTAATATCAGCAGGATAATGTCATCAGGGTAATGTCATCAGGATAATGTCAGATATTCCTCCAGAGTGATCATATCATCACATCCTTCATAAGGTCTGATCATGCTTTAATTCTAAATGTCAAATGTTAGTTTATTAAAGCTGTTTCTATTAATCTGTCTCTTTCCAGCCTTCACACATACTCACAGCAAGAGCACAGAGAGGCAAGGCTGCTGAGAAATGAGAAAGATGGTAGCTTATGTGTGTGCGTGACAGAGAGAGATTTGGAAGTAGAGCATGTCTATGTATTTGGTTAGCCCACCTCAGCCCACCTTCACCACAGGAAGACAAGGAAACCTGAGCAAGAATTAGTCTTTGCAAGCATCTTTAGTTTTTCTATCAAGGGCAGATTTACTACGGGCTCTATTCAATCTCTATTGCTGAAGCGTTACAGATTGCGCTGAACTTCCGCGATATGGATTGAATAGAGCCCTTAGTCTAACCCTCTCTTATACACCCCCCAGACACACGTTTGGGTGATGACATAATCCCCAGAGTGTAAGACAGTTGATGCCTGGGGTAAAACTAAATATCAGCATTAAAGCAACACATGACTTCCTGATGGGCCGCCCCCAGGTGGTAAGGGTAGGCAACAACACATCTGCCCCACTGAACATCAACACGGGGGTCCCTCAGGGGTGTGTGCTTAGTCCCCTCCTGTACTCCCTGTTCACCCACGACTGTGTGGCCACGCATGACTCCAACACCATCATTAAGTTTGCCGACGACACGACTGTGGTAGGCCTGATCACCGACAACGATGAGACAGCCTACAGGGAGGTCAGAGACCTGGCAGTGTGGTGCCAGGACAACAACCTCTCCCTCAACATGAGCAAGACAAAGGAGCTGATCGTGGACTACAGGAAAAGGAGGGCCGAACACGCCCCCATTCACATCGACAGGGCTGTAGTGGAGCGTGTCGAGAGCTTCAAGTTCTTTGGTGTCCACATCACGAACAAACTAACATGGTCCAAACACACCAAGAGAGTCGTGAAGAGGGCACGACAAAGCCTATTCCCCCTCAGACTGAAATTATTTGGCATGGGTCCTCAGATCCTCAAAAAGTTCTACAGCTGCACCATCGATAACATCCTGACTGGTTGCATCACCACTTGGTATGGCAACTGCTCTGCCTCCGACCGCAAGCCACTACAGATGGTAGTGCGTACGGCCCAGTACATCACTGGGGCCAAGCTTCCTGCCATCCAGGACCTCTAAACCAGTCAGACGCAGAGGCAGAGGCAGAGGAAGGCCCTAAAAATTGTCAAAGACTGCAGCCACCTAAGTCATAGACTGTTCTCTCTGCTACTGCATGGCAAGCAGAAAGGCTCCTTAATAGCTTCTACCCCCAAGCCATAAGACTGCTAAACAGTTAATCAAATGGCTACCCGGACTATTTGCATTGACCCCCTTTTTTACGCTGCTGCTACTCGCTGTTTATTATATATGCATAGTCAGTTTACCCCTACCTACATGTACATATTACCTCAATTACCTCTACTAACCTGTACCCCCGCACATTGACTCGGTACCAGTACCCCCTGTATATAGCCTCGTTATTGTTATTTTATTGTGTTACAGACAAAAATACTCCTCAGTTTCATCAGCTGTCCAGGTGGCTGGTCTAAGATGATCCCGCAGGGGCGAAGAAACCGGATGTGGAGGTCCTGGGCTGGCATGGTTACACGTGGTCTGCAGTTGTGAGGCCGGTTGACGTATTCTCTAAAACTCAGTTGGAGGTGGCTTATGGTAGAGAAATGTGCATTAAATTATCTGGCAACAGCTCTGGTGGACATTCCTGCAGTCAGCATGCCATTGCACGCTCCCTCAAAACTTGAGACATCTGTGGCATTGTGTTGTGTGACAAAACTACACATTTTAGAGTGGCCTTTTATTGTCCCCAGCAGAAGATGCACCTGTGTAATGATCATGCTGTTTAATCAGCTTCTTGATATGCCACACCTGTCAGGTGGATGGATTATCTTGGAAAAGGAGAAATGCTTACTAACAGGGATGTAAACAAATTTGTGCACAGCATTTGAGAGAAATATGCTTTTTTTGTGTGTATGGAAAAGCTCATGAAATCTCATGAAACATGGGACCAACACTTTACATGTTGCGTGTATATTTTTGTTCAGTATATAACTGAGATGTGGTTGTCTCACCTAGCTATTTTAAGATGAATGCACCAACCGTAAGTCACTCTGGATAAGAGTCCTGAGAGGGTGATCTGTAGCCCAGCTGATTCTGAGACGTCATGTACAGTTGATCTTATGTTTGTCAACAGGAAGTGGACAGGAATAACAGCTCTCTGCTGTTATCAGCTACCTGGTTATAATTAGCTTCACTCTTAATGTACTAAGCAAGACACAAGGCTTTCCATTAAAAAGCAAGAGCATCCCAATGAATCTCTAGCTGCATTGTTAAAAGCAGGCAATTTTCTTAATCGCAAATACAATTTGACTGAGAGCTGTTGGAATGGGAGCGGAGGAAGTAGGAGATGGCTGGGAATTCGTGGGAGTGGCCTCCCCAATGTCTGGCTGCTATGTAAAGGGTCTCACATTTGTGTGTGTGTGTGTGTGTGTGTGTGTGTGTGTCTTACAGGAGACGAAGGTGAATCAGGAATTCAGGATGTGACCTCTTCACATGTCTGTAAGGTCACACAAAACTTCCAATGGCTGCATAAGATGCTGTCATATCTGTTACATATCTGTTACACACACATATACACACAATATCTACATTGCTAACCCAGTTACCCACTAACTAACACATAAAGTTAAATACTCTCTCTAAGGCACTTTTATGACCAAGTATGGTAACACATACAGTAGCTAAAACCTGTGGTGACAGAAAGCCTTGATTAACTGCTGATAACACATCACAATAGCAGGAAGCCTTAACAGCAGACCGGACCGGACCGGACCAAGACCACTGAACGGCTGAAAGGAAAACACTGTTGTAGCCTTACTGCCCAGACAGAGCTGGGAGTTCGGACCAAGGAATTTTTCAAACCGTACACTATGACAATACTAGTAAGGCATGGACCATGGCAAAACATTCCGACAATGCTTCAGTATAGTTCATGGACTATAGGCAAACATACAAACCTGTCTGTTGCGACACAAAAGATACAGCAAGGGTTCATTTAGCATAAGCAACTGGTGAGCACAAAGCAGAGTAACAATAGGGGACTGTGGGATATGTTGAGCCATTTTTTACATGCAGCATCACTACGTCAAGGGAAATATAGTTTTAGTTCTAAAAATATATCTACATATATTTCAGGATGTTGTGTATCCCTGGAAATAATCAGCAAAGTGTCACCGGCCACATCATCACATTATGCATTTTGATGATGGGGCCGGTGACACTTTGCTTCTTGAAAGTCCAATATCTGGAAAACTTGACTGCTGACATGCAAAACATTTTGGGATTGTATCAACAGTGGACTAATTAAATAAATACCAAAATATCGTTTTTGAGTGGATTTTCCCTTTAAGGTTATGATAATCTAGGTTGGACCTGGGCTAAGGAGAGCTGATCAGAAATCAGTGGTTAGGGGAGATATAGAGATTGCGGTGATGAGCTATGGGTGGATACTGTCTGTAGATAAATGAGTAATGCCTCCTGTAAAGCAATGGAAATCACCTGACAATGTCATGTACTGTCTGATGTCAATATAAAGTTGGAGGGGAGAGAGTGGTGGCAGTTGTGGGGCTGTGAATCTGAATGAGGGGGTAGGAAAGGGGAGGAGAGGGGGAGAGGAGAGGAGAGGAGAGGAGAGGAGAGGGAGAGGAGAGGAGAGGAGAGGGAGAGGAGAGGAGAGGAGAGGGAGAGGGAGAGGAGAGGGAGAGGAAAGGGGGGAGGGAGGAGGGGGAGAGAGGAGAGCAGGGGAGGAGGGGAGGAGATTGGGAGGGAGAAGGAGAGGAGAGCAGGGGAGAAGGGGAGGAGATTGGGAGAGAGAAGGAGAGGAGATGGGCGGGACAACGTAACTTATTTTGACCGGAGCACAGAGAACACAAAAGCCCCGAACAATCAACTGCTGAATAATTCACCTGACCTCTCAGGCCACAATGCCGAATGTGAGTGGCCCCTCTCAGTTTACCTGATAACAACACAACGCTTAGATTGACCCTTTAAGACTAATTATACTGGTTATCCTTCATTATTAAACAGTCTTGTTCCTTTGACAGCAGCACAATCGTATTAATGATCGCCTCAACACACACACACTTTTCACACACACACACACACTTTTCACAGACAGACATACACACACACACACACACACACACACACACACCAAGGAGTGCAAATAGAGTTGAAATATTGCAATGTTGGTTTGATTGCTCTACAGTAAGTGTCAACTGCCTGTCTGGTGATTTGACCCCTTCAATACATCAGATGATATGACCCCTTCCAATACATCAGATGATATGACCCCTTCAACACATTATCTGATTTGACCCCTTCAATACATCAGATGATATGACCCCTCAATACATCAGATAATATGACCTCTTCAATACATCAGATAATATGACCTCTTCAATACATCAGGTGATATGACCCCTTCAATACATCAGATGATATGACCCCTTCAACACATTATCTGATTTGACCCCTTCAATACATCAGGTGATATGACCCCTTCAATACATTATCTGATTTGACCCCTTCAATACATCAGGTGATATGACCCCTTCAATACATCAGGTGTTATGACCTCTTCAAATCATCAGATGATTTGACCCCTTCAATACATCAGATGATATGACCACTTCAATACACAGATCATTTGACCCCTTCAATACATCAGATGATATTACGAATGTGAAACTGGTTATTATGGTGAATACAGTGCCTTGCAAAAGTATTCAGCCCTCTGGCTTTTTTCCTATTTTGTTGCATTACAACCTGTAATTTAAATTGATTTTTATTTGGATTCCATGTAAATGACATACACAAAATAGTCCAAATTGGTGAAGTGAAATGAAAAAAGACTTGTTTTAGAAAATTCAAAAAAAAAAAAAGGAAAAGTAGTGCGTGCATATGTATTCACCCCCTTTGCTATGAAGCCCCTAAATAAGATCTGGTGCAACCAATTACCTTCAGAAGTCAGCATAATTAGTTAAATAAAGTCCACCTGTGTGCAATCTAAGTGTCACATGATCTGTCACATGATCTCAGTATACAGCTCTGGAAAAAATTAAGAGACCACTGCACATTTTTCTTAAATCAGCATCTCTACATGTATGACAGCCATTCCATTCCAGTGTCCGTTGAATTCCAACACAGGCACACCTCATTCTACTGAATTAGGTACTGATTAGGTGATCACCTGAACCAAATCTTATTTAATAAGGAAAAGTATAAAATCCACTGCTGTGGTCATCACTATCCTCCTGCAATAGGACCAGTTGGATGGCAAAAACAGTGCTAATAGTACCTCAAAAGTAATATTAAAAACTATTGACCATGTCAAAAGAGTTGAAAAGGAAAGTTTTGAGTGAGGAAAAGAAGGGTTCAATTCTGGCTTTACTGGCAGAGGGATACAGTGAGCGTCAGGTTGCTTCCATCCTTAAAATGTCAATGACGGCGGTCCATAAGAATAAGTTCAAGCAGCAGACATTGGGGACAACAAAGCTACAGACCGGCAGAGGGTGAGAACGACTCTCTACTGACCGGGATGACCGCCAACTAATTCGAATGTCACTCAACAACCGTAGGATGACATCAAGTGACCTACAAAAAGAATGGTAGACGGCAGCTGGGGTGAAGTGCACAGCAAGGACGGTTCGAAACAGGCGCATAGGGGCAGGGCTGAAGTCGTGCAAAGCTAGAAAAAAGCCCTTCATCAATGAGAAGCAAAGATGAGCCAGGCTGAGGTCTGCAAAAGACCATAAGGATTGGACCGTAGAGGACCGGAGTAAGGTCATCTTCTCTGATGAGTCCAATTTTCAGCTTAGCCCAACACCTGGTTGTCTAATGGTTAGATGGAGAGGCCTACAAGCCACAGTGTCTCGCACCCACTGTGAAATTTGGTGGAGGATCGGTGATGATCTGGGGGTGCTTCAGCAAGGCTGGAATCGGGCAGATTTGTCTTTGTGAAGGACACATGAATCAAGCCATGTACAAGGTTGTCCTGGAAGAAAACTTGCTTCCTTTTACTCTGACATTGCTCCCCAACTCTGAGGATTGGTTTTTCCAGCAGGACAATGGGCCATGCCACACTGCCAGGTCAATCAAGGTGTGGATGGAGGACCACCAGATCAAGACTCTGTCATGGCCAGCCCAATCTCCAGACCTGAACCCCAATGAAAACTTCTCGAATGTGATCAAGAGGAAGATGGATGGTCACAAGCCATCAAACAAAGCCGAGCAGCTTGAATTTTTGCGCCAGGAGTGGCATAAAGTCACCCAACATCAATGTGAAAGACTGGTGGAGAGCATGCCAAGATGCATGAAAGCTGTGATTGAAAATCAGGGTTATTTCACCAAATATTGATTTCTGAACTCTTCCTAAGTTGAAACATTAGTATTGTGTTGTTTAAAAATGAACATGAACTTATTTTCTTCGCATTATTCGAGGTCTGACAACACTATATTTTTTGTTATTTTGACAAGTTGTCATTTTCTGCAAATAAATGCTCTAAATGACAATATTTTTATTTGGAATTTGGGAGAAATGTTGTCAGTAGTTTATAGAATAAAACAAAAATGTTATTTTTACCCAGACACATAGCTATAAATAGTAAAACCAGAGAAACTGATAATTTTGCAGTGGTCTCTTAATTTTTTCCAGAGCTGTATATACACCTGTTCTGAAAGGCCCCAGAGTCTGCAACGCCACTAAGCAAGGGGCACCACCAAGCAAGCAGCACCATGAAGACCAAGGAGCTCTCCAAACAGGTCAGGGACAAAGTTGTGGAGAAGTACAGATCAGGGTTGGGTTATAAAAAAATATCTGAAACTTTGAACATCCCACAGAGCACCATTAAATCCATTATTAAAAAATGGAAAGAATATGGCACCACAACAAACCTGCCAAGAGAGGGCCGCCCACCAAAACTCACGGACCAGGCAAGGAGGGCATTAATCAGAGAGGCAAAAAAGTCACCAAAAATAACCCTGAAGGAGCTGCAAAGCTCCACAGCGGAGATTGTAGTATCTGTCCATAGGACCACTTTAAGCCATACACTCCACAGAGCTGGGCTTTATGGAAGAGTGGCCAGAAAAAAGCCATTGCTTAAAGAAGAAAATAAGCAAACACGTTTGGTGTTCGCCAAAAGGCATGTGGGAGACTCCCCAAACATATGGAAGAAGGTACTCTAGTCAGATGAGACTAAAATTGAGTTTTTTGGCCATCAAGGAAAACACTATGTCTGGCGCAAACCCAACACCTCTCATCACCCCGAGAACACCATCCCCACGGTGAAGCATGGTGTTGGCTGCATCATGCTGTGGGGATGTTTTTAATCGGCAGGGACTGGGAAACTGGTCAGAATTGAAGGAATCATGGATGGCGCTAAATACAGGGAAATTCTTGGGGAAACCTGTTTCAGTCTTCCAGAGATTTGAGACTGGGACGGAGGTTCACCTTCCAGCAGGACAATGACCCTAAGCATACTGCTAAAGCAACACTTGAGTGGTTTAAGGGGAAACATTTAAATGTCTTCGAATGGCCTAGTCAAAGCCCAGACCTCAATCCAATTGGGAATCTGTGGTATGACTTAAAGATTGCTGTACACTCAGCGGAACCCATCCAACTTCAAGGAGCTGGAGCCGTTTTGCCTTGAAGAATGGGCAAAAATCCCAGTGGCTAGATGTGCCAAGCTTATAGAGACATACCCCTAGAGACTTGCAGCTGTAATTGCTGCAAAAGGTGGCTCTACAAAGTATTGACTTTGGGGGGTGAATAGTTATGCACGCTCAAGGTTTCTTTTTTTTTTCTTATTATTTCTTGTTTGTTTCACAATCAAAATATTTTGCATCTTCAAAGTGGTAGGCATGTTGTGTAAATCAAACGATACAACCCCCCAAAAAATCCATTTTAATTCCAGGTTGTAAGGCAACAAAATAGGAAAAATGCCAAGTGGGGTGAATACTTTGCAAGCCACTCTACATAATTGATGTCTTTAGATTGGCTGCAGGGGACTTGGAGGTCACCAGGTGAAAGTTACAATGGCCTGTGCAGGATACTGAGGGCGACAACAAAGCAATGCTAATAGGGCTGCACAATAGTGTGTGTGTGTTTGGGTGTTGTCACTTACACACAACACACCAAAATAATGTTTGTCACAATGACTGGCTAGAGCAAGCCAAAACAATGTCTGTCATACAGTGAATGGCTAGAGCAAGCCAAAACAATGTCTGTCATACAGTGAATGGCTAGAGCAAGCCAAAACACAGCAGGACACTAAGTATGCACATAACATCAATGATGTTATAGACCCTCCTCTTCCTCCTCCTCATCATCAGCATCATTCCAAAAATCACTCCACAGTAATCAAGAGCATTTTCCTGTCTGACATCCTTTCCAGACAAACACGGACATATTTTCGACTGAAACAAACCCTCCTACTAGACAAATAGAGACAGAGCTGAAGTAGAGAAACTAGCAGTAATAAACGTTTATGTCTACCAATTCACAGGACACTACCTTCTTCAGAGAAAGATAACATTTATCTGGTTGTTTAAAGGTTAGAAATCATTGGAGGGACGTTTTAAATATGTGAAAAAGTCACAAAAAGTATTCCCACCTGCCTGCCTTCCAAGACACTGTACCAGAGTACTCGGCGTGAGTGACCACACACACCTCTCTCTCTCTCTCTCTCTCTCTCTCTCTCTCTCTCTCTCTCTCTCTCTCATTGACATAACAATGTACATATTGCCAAAGCTTACTTTGGAGATTTACAATATTAACATAATTAATAATAATAATCAATATTGTCAACGGGACAACAGTAACAACAATAACCAAGGGTCAAAATAACCACTGAACAGTAACAATAAGCATAGAGGACATGTGCAGGTTGGTTGGACACTGTCCCTCATCTTATGGCAGGCAGCAATGTAGTGCACTGCCAACCCACAGCTCTCTGCGTCCTCCCCCAATAGGACGGGTAGCCTATCTCTCTCTCTCTCTCTCTCTCTCTCTCTCTCTCTCTCTCTCTCTCTCTCTCTCTCTCTCTCTCTCTCTCTCTCTCTCTCTCTCTCTCTCTCTCTCTCTCTCTCTCTCTCTCTCTCTCTCTCTCTCTCTCTCTCTCTCTCTCTCTCTCTCTCTCTCTCTCTCTCTCTCTCTCTCTCTCTCTCTCTCTCTCTCTCTCTCTCTCTCTCTCTCTCTCTCTCTCTCTCTCTCTCCTACTCTCTCTCTCTCTCTCTCTCTCTCTCTCTCTCTCTCTCAAACCATTCACTCCTGGAGTCATTCCTTTCACTCATTCCTTCCATTGCTTTCTTTTCCAGGAGTACCCAGGGAAGGAAAAGAGTGAAGAAAGATGGAGCGAGGGAGAGAGTGAACAGTCCCTTTTCATTCATTGCTACTTCCTGTGTGCCTGACCCTCTCCCCCCACCCTGAGCCCTAACCCTGAAGTCAAGAGGCTAGCTGCTGCTCTTACCGTTAGTCCCAGCTCCAGCCGCGTGTGTCCGACGGAGTGTGTGTCCGACGGAGTGTGTCCGACGGAGTGTGTGTCGAGACGAAGGGCCAGTATTAAAAAGTCCCGACCAAGAAACAAGCTGCTAATATTTCGTCAAAGCTATCCCCCTCCTCCTTCACTATCTGTCCCCCTCCTCCTCTTTATGTTATTCTACCCTTCTCATTCTTTGTCTCTGATCCCTCCTGTCTCTCTCTCTCTCTCTAACTCCTCCCTCCGTCACTCATTCACTCTCTCTCTAACTGCTCCTTCCTTCACTCATTCACTGTCTCTGTCTAACTCAAATCAAATCAAATCAAATTGTATTTGCCACATTTGCCGAATACAACAGGTGTAGATATTACAGTGAAATGCTTACTTACAAGCCCTTAACCAACAACACAGTTTTTTAAGAAAAAAATACAAAATTGCAAATAATTAAAGAGCAGCAGTAAAATAAAATAACAGTAGGGAGGTTATATACAGGGGGTACCGGTACAGAGTCAATGTGCGGGGGCACCGGTTAGTCGAGGTAATTGAGGTAATATGTACATGTTGGTAGTGATTATGCATAAATAATGAACAGAGTAGCAGCAGCGTAAAAGAGGGGGTTGGGGTGGGGTGGGGTGGGGTGGCAATGCGACTTGGCTTGCCATGCATTAGCAGAGAGAACAGTCTATGACTAGGGTGGCTGGAGTCTTTGATAATTTTTAGGGCCTTCCTCTGACACCGCCTGGTATAGAGGTCCTGGATGACAGGAAGCTTGGCCCCAGTGATGTATTGGGCCGTACGCACTACCCTCTGTAGTGCCTTGCGGTCGGAGGCCGAGGCAGTTGCCATACCCAGGTGGTGATGCAACCAGTCAGGATGCTCTCGATGGTGCAGCTGTAGAACTTTTGAAGATCTGAGGACCCATGCCAAATCTTTTCAGTCTCCTGAGGGGGAATAGGCTTTGTCGTGCCCTCTTCACGACTGTCTTGGTGTGTTTGGACCATGTTAGTTTGTAGGTGATGTGGACACCAAGGAACTTGAAGCTCTCAACCTGTTCCACTACAGCCACTGTCTCTCTCTAACTCCTCCCTCCCTCACTCATTCACTCTCTCTCTAACTCCTCCCTCCCTCACTCATTCACTCTCTCTCTAACTCCTCCCTCCCTCACTCATTCACTCTCTCTCTAACTCCTCCTTCCCTCACTCATTCACTGTGTCTCTCTAACTCCTCCCTCCCTCACTCATTCACTCTCTCTCTAACTCCTCCCTCCCTCACTCATTCACTCTCTCTCTAACTCCTCCCTCCCTCACTCATTCACTGTCTCTCTCTAACTCCTCCCTCCCTCACTCATTCACTATCTCTCTCTAACTCCTCACTCATTCTCTCTAACTCCTCCCTCACTCATTCGCTAACTCCTCACTCATTCACTGTCTCTCTCTAACTCCTCCTCCCTAACTCATTCACTGTCTCTAACTCCTCATCCCTCACTCATTCACTGTCTCTAACTCCTCATCCCTCACTCATTCACTGTCTCTCTCTAACTCCTCCTCACTCATTCACTGTCTCTCTACAATCCCTTCTCCCTCACTCATTCCACTCTCTCTCTATAACTCCTCCTCCCTCACTTCCTCACTATCTCTCCATAACTCCTCCTCCCTCACTCATTCACTGTCTCAAATAGTCCTCATTCCTCTTTCTAGCTTTATCTGTTTTATCTTCACCTCTCTGTCTCACATTCCCCCTCTCTCTTCTCCTCTCTGTCTCACGTTCCCCCTCTCTCTTCTCCTCTCTTCTCCTCTCTGTCTCCGTTCCCTCTCTCTCTCTCTCTCTCTCTCTCTCTCTCTCTCTCTCTCTCTCTCTCTCTCTCTCTCTCTCTCTCTCTCTCTCTCTCTCTCTCTCTCTCTCTCTCTCTCTCTCTCTCTCTCTCTCTCTCTCTCTCTCTCTCTCTCTCTCTCTCTCTCTCCTACTCTCTCTCGCCTCTCTCTCTCTCTCTCTCTCTCTCTCTCTCTCTCTCTCTCTCTCTCTCTCTCTCCTACTCTCTCTCTTCTACTCTCTCTCTCTCTCTCTCTCTCTCTCTCAAACCATTCACTCCTGGAGTCATTCCTTTCACTCATTCCTTCCATTGCTTTCTTTTCAGGAGTACCCAGGGAAGGAAAAGAGTGAAGAAAGATGGAGCGAGGAGAGAGAGTGAACAGTCCCTTTCATTCATTGCTACTTCCTGTGTGCTGACCCTCTCCCCCACCCTGAGCCCCTAACCCTGAAGTCAAGAGGCTAGCTGCTGCTCTTACCGTTGGTCCCAGCTCCAGCCGCTGTGTCCGACGGAGTGTGTGTCCAACGGAGTGTGTGTCCGACGGAGTGTGTGAGACGAAGGGCCAGTATTGGGAAAGTCCCGACCAAGAAACAAGCTGCTAATATTTCGTCAAAGCTATCCCCCTCCTCCTTCACTATCTGTCCCCCTCCTCCTCTTTATGTTATTCTACCCTTCTCATTCTTTTGTCTCTGATCCCTCCTGTCTCTCTCTCTCTCTCTCCCTAACTCCTCCCTCCGTCACTCATTCACTCTCTCTCTAACTGCTCCTTCCTTCACTCATTCACTGTCTCTGTCTAACTCAAATCAAATCAAATCAAATTGTATTTGCCACATTTGCCGAATACAACAGGTGTAGATATTACAGTGAAATGCACTTACAAGCCCTTAACCAACAACACAGTTTTTTAAGAAAAAAAATACAAAATTGCAAATAATTAAAGAGCAGCAGTAAAATAAAATAACAGTAGGGAGGTTATATACAGGGGGTACCGGTACAGAGTCAATGTGCGGGGGCACCGGTTAGTCGAGGTAATTGAGGTAATATGTACATGTTGGTAGTGATTATGCATAAATAATGAACAGAGTAGCAGCAGCGTAAAAGGGGGGTTGGGGTGGGGGTGGGGTGGGGTGGCAATGCGACTTGGCTTGCCATGCATTAGCAGAGAGAACAGTCTATGACTAGGGTGGCTGGAGTCTTTGATAATTTTTAGGGCCTTCCTCTGACACCGCCTGGTATAGAGGTCCTGGATGACAGGAAGCTTGGCCCCAGTGATGTATTGGGCGTCACGCACTACCCTCTGTAGTGCCTTGCGTCGGAGGCCGAGCAGTTGCCATACCAGGTGGTGATGCAACCAGTCAGGATGCTCTCGATGGTGCAGCTGTAGAACTTTTTGAAGATCTGAGGACCCATGCCAAATCTTTTCAGTCTCCTGAGGGGGAATAGGCTTTGTCGTGCCCTCTTCACGACTGTCTTGGTGTGTTTGGACCATGTTAGTTTGTAGGTGATGTGGACACCAAGGAACTTGAAGCTCTCAACCTGTTCCACTACAGCCACTGTCTCTCTCTAACTCCTCCCTCCCTCACTCATTCACTCTCTCTCTAACTCCTCCCTCCCTCACTCCATTCACTCTCTCTCTCAACTCCTCCCTCCCTCACTCATTCACTCTCTCTCTAACTCCTCCTTCCCTCACTCATTCACTGTGTCTCTCTAACTCCTCCCTCCCTCACTCATTCACTCTCTCTCTAACTCCTCCCTCCCTCACTCATTCACTCTCTCTCTAACTCCTCCCTCCCTCACTCATTCACTGTCTCTCTCTAACTCCTCCCTCCCTCACTCATTCACTATCTCTCTCTAACTCCTCACTCATTCTCTCTAACTCCTCCCTCACTCATTCGCTAACTCCTCACTCATTCACTGTCTCTCTCTAACTCCTCCTCCCTAACTCATTCACTGTCTCTAACTCCTCATCCCTCACTCATTCACTGTCTCTAACTCCTCATCCCTCACTCATTCACTGTCTCTCTCTAACTCCTCCTCACTCATTCACTGTCTCTCTACAATCCCTTCTCCCTCACTCATTCACTCTCTCTCTATAACTCCTCCTCCCTCACTTCCTCACTATCTCTCCATAACTCCTCCTCCCTCACTCATTCACTGTCTCAAATAGTCCTCATTCCTCTTTCTAGCTTTATCTGTTTTATCTTCACCTCTCTGTCTCACATTCCCCCTCTCTCTTCTCCTCTCTGTCTCACGTTCCCCCTCTCTCTTCTCCTCTCTTCTCCTCTCTGTCTCGCGTTCCCTCTCTCTCTCTCTCTCTCTCTCTCTCTCTCTCTCTCTCTCTCTCTCTCTCTCTCTCTCTCTCTCTCTCTCTCTCTCTCTCTCTCTCTCTCTCTCTCTCTCTCTCTCTCTCTCTCTCTCTCTCTCTCTCTCTCCTACTCTCTCTCGCCTACTCTCTCTCTCTCTCTCTCTCTCTCTCTCTCTCTCTCTCTCTCTCTCTCTCTCCTACTCTCTCTCTCGCCTACTCTCTCTCTCTCTCTCTCTCTCTCTCTCAAACCATTCACTCCTGGAGTCATTCCTTTCACTCATTCCTTCCATTGCTTTCTTTTCAGGAGTACCCAGGGAAGGAAAAGAGTGAAGAAAGATGGAGCGAGGGAGAGAGTGAACAGTCCCTTTCATTCATTGCTACTTCCTGTGTGCCTGACCCTCTCCCCCACCCTGAGCCCTAACCTGAAGTCAAGAGGCTAGCTGCTGCTCTTACCGTTAGTCCCAGCTCCAGCCGCGTGTGTCCGACGGAGTGTGTGTCCGACGGAGTGTGTGTCCGATGAGGTGTGTGTGAGACGAAGAGGCCAGTATTGGGAAAGTCCCGACCAAGAAACAAGCTGCTAATATTTCGTCAAAGCTATCCCCCTCCTCCTTCACTATCTGTCCCCCTCCTCCTCTTTATGTTATTCTACCCTTCTCATTCTTTGTCTCTGATCCCTCCTGTCTCTCTCTCTCTCTAACTCCTCCCTCCGTCACTCATTCACTCTCTCTCTAACTGCTCCTTCCTTCACTCATTCACTGTCTCTGTCTAACTCAAATCAAATCAAATCAAATTGTATTTGCCACATTTGCCGAATACAACAGGTGTAGATATTACAGTGAAATGCTTACTTACAAGCCCTTAACCAACAACACAGTTTTTTAAGAAAAAAATACAAAATTGCAAATAATTAAAGAGCAGCAGTAAAATAAAATAACAGTAGGGAGGTTATATACAGGGGTGCCGTTTCAAGTCAGTGTCTGTGCGGGGCACCGGTTAGTCGAGGTAATTGAGGGTAATATGTACATGTTGGTAGTGATTATGCATAAATAATGAACAGAGTAGCAGCAGCGTAAAAGAGGGGGTTGGGGTGGGGTGGGGTGGGGTGGCAATGCGACTTGGCTTGCCATGCATTAGCAGAGAGAACAGTCTATGACTAGGGTGGCTGGAGTCTTTGATAATTTTTAGGGCCTTCCTCTGACACCGCCTGGTATAGAGGTCCTGGATGACAGGAAGCTTGGCCCCAGTGATGTATTGGGCCGTACGCACTACCCTCTGTAGTGCCTTGCGGTCGGAGGCCGAGCAGTTGCCATACCAGGTGGTGATGCAACCAGTCAGGATGCTCTCGATGGTGCAGCTGTAGAACTTTTTGAAGATCTGAGGACCCATGCCAAATCTTTTCAGTCTCCTGAGGGGGAATAGGCTTTGTCGTGCCCTCTTCACGACTGTCTTGGTGTGTTTGGACCATGTTAGTTTGTAGGTGATGTGGACACCAAGGAACTTGAAGCTCTCAACCTGTTCCACTACGAGCCACTGTCTCTCTCTCTAACTCCTCCCTCCCTCACTCCATTCCACTCTCTCTCTAACTCCTCCCTCCCTCACTCATTCACTCTCTCTCTAACTCCTCCCTCCCTCACTCATTCACTCTCTCTCTAACTCCTCCTTCCCTCACTCATTCACTGTGTCTCTCTAACTCCTCCCTCCCTCACTCATTCACTCTCTCTCTAACTCCTCCCTCCCTCACTCATTCACTCTCTCTCTAACTCCTCCCTCCCTCACTCATTCACTGTCTCTCTCTAACTCCTCCCTCCCTCACTCATTCCCACTATCTCTCTCTCTAACTCCTCACTCATTCTCTCTAACTCCTCCCCTCACTCATTCGCTAACTCCTCACTCATTCACTGTCTCTCTCTTAACTCCTCCTCCCTAACTCATTCACTGTCTCTAACTCCTCATCCCTCACTCATTCACTGTCTCTAACTCCTCATCCCTCACTCATTCACTGTCTCTCTCTAACTCCTCCTCACTCATTCACTGTCTCTCTACAATCCCTTCTCCCTCACTCATTCCTCTCTCTCTATAACTCCTCCCTCCCTCACTTCCTCACTATCTCTCCCGCACTCCTCCTCCCTCACTCATTCACTGTCTCAAATAGTCCTCATTCCTCTTTCTAGCTTTATCTGTTTTACTCTTCCCTCTCTGTCTCACATTCCCCTCTCTCTTCTCCTCTCTGTCTCACGTTCCCCTCTCTCTTCTCCCTCTCTTCTCCCTCTCTGTCTCGCGTTCCCTCTCTCTCTCTCTCTCTCTCTCTCTCTCTCTCTCTCTCTCTCTCTCTCTCTCTCTCTCTCTCTACTCTCTCTCTCTCTCTCTCTCTCTCTCTCTCTCTCTCTCTCTCTCTCTCTCTCTCTCTTTCTCTCCTACTCACTCTCGCCTTTCTCTCTCTCTCTCTCTCTCTCTCTCTCTCTCTCTCTCTCTCTCTCTCCTACTCTCTCTACTTCCTCTCTCTCTCTCTCTCTCTCTCTCTCTCAAACCATTCACTCCTGGAGTCATTCCTTTACTCATTCCTTCCATTGCTTTCTTTTCAGGAGTACCCAGGGAAGGAAAAGGTGAAGAAGATGGGCGAGAGAGAGGTGAACAGTCCCTTTCATTCATTGCTACTTCCTATTGTGCTGACCCTCTCCCCACCCTGGAGCCTAACCCTGAAGTCAAGAGGCTAGCTGCTGCTCTTACCGTTAGTCCCAGCTCCAGCCACGTGTGTCCGACCGAGTGTGTGTGTCCGACGAGGTGTGTGTGTAGACGAGGGCTCATTAAAAAGTCCCGGCCAAGAAACAAGCTGCTAATATTTCACAAAAGCTATCCCCCTCACTCCTTCACTACTCTATCCCCTCCTCCTCTTTATGTTATTCTACCCTTCTCATTTCTTTGTCTCTGATCCCTCCTGTCCTCTCTCTCCTCTCTAACTCCTCCCTCCGTCACTCATTCACTCTCTCTCTAACTGCTCCTTCCTTCACTCATTCACTGTCTCTGTCTAACTCAAATCAAAATCAAATCCAATTGTATTTGCCATATTGCGAATACAACAGGTGTAGATATTGCGGTGAAATGCTTACCTGACAGTTAACCAACAACACAGTTTTTTAAGAAAAATACAAAATTGCAAATAATAAGAGCAGCGATAAAATAAAAATAACAGTAGGAGGTTATATACAGGGGTAAATTTCACAGAGTCAATAAAGCGGGGCACCGTTGGTTCGTGAGGTAATTGAGGTAATATGTACATGTTGGTGTGATTATGCATAAATAATGACAGAGTAGCAGCAGCGTGAAAGGGGGTTGGGGTTGGGGGGTGGGTGGTGGTGGCGAAGCGGCACCGCTTTTGCCATTATAGAAGAGAGAACAGTCTATGACTAGGGTGGCTGAGTCTTTGATAATTTTTAGGGCCTTTATCTGACACGCCTGGTATAGAGGTCCTGGATGACAGGAAGCTTGGCCTCCCCAGTGATGTATGGGGCCGTACGCCCCACACTCTGTGGAGTGCCTTGCGGTCGGAGGCCGAGCAGTTGCCATACCAGGTGGTGATGCAACCAGTCAGGATGCTCTCGATGGTGCAGCTGTAGAACTTTTGAAGATCTTTGAGGGACCCATGCCAAATCTTTTTCAGTCTCCTGAGGGGGAATAGGCTTTGTCATTCCTCTTTCACGACTGTCTTGGTGTGTTTGGACCATGTTAGTTTGTAGGTGATGTGGACACCAAGGAACTTGAAGCTCTCAACCTGTTCCACCACAGCCACTGTCTCTCTCTAACTCCTCCCTCCTACTCTTCACTCTCTCTCTCTCTTTCCTCCTCCCTCACTCACATTCCTCTCTCTCTAACTCCTCCTCCCTCACTCATTCACTCTCTCTCCTCTAACTCCTCCTTCCCTCACTCATTACCTGTGTCTCTCTAACTCTCCTCCCTCCTCATTTACTCTCTCTCTAACTCCTCCTCTCCCTCACTCATTCTACTCCTCTCTCTCTCCTCCTCCCTCACTCATTCCTGTCTCTCTCTAACTCCTCCCCTCCCTCACTCATTCACTATCTCTCTCTAACTCCTCACTCCTTCTCTCTAACTCCTCCCTCACTCATTCGCTTCAACTCCTCCCTCATTCTGTCTCTCTCTCTAACTCCTCCTCCCTAACTCATTCACTGTCTCTAACTCCTCATCCTCACCTGTCATCCTGTCTCAACTCTCCTCATCCCTCACTCATTCCACTGTCTCTCTCTTACTCCCTCCTCACTCATTCCTGTCTCTCTACAATCCCTTCTCCCTCACTCATTCACTCTCTCTCTGTAACTCCTCCTCCCTCACTTCTCCACTCATCTCTCCATAACTCCTCCTCCTCACTCTCATTCACTGTCTCAAAGTTAGTCCTATTCTCTTTCTAGCTTTATCTGTTTTATCTTCACCTCTCTGTCTCACATTCCCCCTCTCTCTCTTTCTCCTCTCTGTCTCACGTTTCCCACCCTCTCTCTTCCTCTCTCTTCTCCTCTCTGTCCGTTCCTCTCTCTCTCTCTCTCTCTCTCTCTCTCTCTCTCTCTCTCTCTCTCTCTCTCTCTCTCTCTCTCTCTCTCTCTCTCTCTCTCTCTCTCTCTCTCTCTCTCTCTCTCTCTCTCTCTCTCTCTCTACTCTCTCCTCCTGCTCTCTCCCTCTCTCTCTCTCCTCTCTCTCTCTCTCTCTCTCTCTCTCCTACTCTCTCTCGCTTCTCTCTCTCTCTCTCTCTCTCTCTCTCCTCAAACCATTCACTCCTGGTCTATTCCTTTCACTCTTCCTTCCATTGCTTTTTTTCAGGAGTACCCAGGGAAGGAAAAGAGTGAAGAAAGATGCGAGAGGAGAGTGAGGAACAGTCCCCTTTTCATTCATCTGCTTCTGTGTGCCTGACCCTCTCCCCCCGCCGAGCCCCTAACCCTAGTCAAGAGGCTAGCTGCTGCTCTTACCGTTAGTCCCAGCTCCAGCCGCGTGTGTCCATGGAGGTCCGGGTTTGCCCCAGTGTGTGTCCCTGACGGTGTTTTGTGGAGACCAAGGGCCAGTGGATTGGGAGTCCCGACCAAGACAAATGGGCTGCTTTAATATTTCGTCAAAGCCTATCCCCTCCTCCTTCACTATCTGTTCCCCCTCCTCCTCTTTATTATTTCTACCCTTCTCATTCTTTGTCTCTGATCCCTCCTGTCTCTCTCTCTCTCTGTCTCCTCCCTCTGTCACTCTTCACTCTCTCTCTAACTGTTCCTTCCTTCACTCATTCACTGTCTCTGTCTAACTCATAATCAGCCCCATCTTGTATTTAGCCACATTTGCCGGTATACAACAGGTGTAGATATTACACCCCGTAAGTACTTACAAGCCTTTAACCAACACAGTTTTTAAAGAAAAAATACAAAATTACCAAATAATTTAAAGAGCAGGTAGAAATAAAATAACAGTAGGGAGGTTAGTATACGGGGTACGGGACACAGAGTCCATGTCTTGGGGGGGGCACTTGTTACGTCGAGGTAATTGAGGTAATATGTAGCACATTTAGAGATGAAGTGATTATGCATAAATAAACAGAGTAGCAGCTTAGGGTAAGAGTGGGTTGGGGTGGGGTGGGGGTGGGGTGGGGTGGCAATGCAAATAGTCTGGATAGCAATGATTATTCATGTTAAGAAACTTTTTGGACCTAGACTTGGCTTGCCATGCAGTAGTAGAGAGAGCAGTCTATTGACGGTGGCTGGAGTCTTTGATTATTTTTAGGGCCTTCCTCTGGCCGACACCGCCTGGTATGAGACCAACTCCTGAGTGGGCGCGGCTGGTTCAATGCACTGCCATCGCCAGTGCTAACTGTCGCCACTAGAGATCCTGGTTCGACCAGGCTTCAACATTGCTTGACAACCGACGGGATGAGACTCATGGGCGGCTATAATTGGCCCAGCGTCGTCTTCAGGGTAGGGGAGGAATGGCGGCAGGGATGTAGCTCAGTTGATAGAGCATGCGTACGTTTCCAACGGGTTGTGCAATGTTCCGATTCCCCATGGGCGCCAGTATAAAAAAAATGTAATCACCTTTAACTGTAAGTCGCTCTGAATAGAGCGTCTGCTAAAATGACTAAAATGTAATGTAGAGGTCCTAGATGAGGAAGCTTGGCCCAGTGATGTACTGGGCCGTACACTGCCTACCCTCTGTGGTGCCTTGCGGTCGGAGGCCGAGGCAGTTGCCATACCAGGTGGTGATCAACCAGTCAGGATGCTCTCGATGGTGCAGTCTGTGGGAACTTTTTAAAGATTCTGAAACCCATGCCAAATCTTTTCAGTCTCCTGAGGGAATAGCTTTGTCGTGCCCTCTTCACACAACTGTCTTGGTGTTTTGGACCATGTTAGTTTGTACGTGATGCTGGACACCAAGGGAACTGAAGCTCTCAACCTGTTCCACTACTGCCACTGTCTCTCCTAACTCCTCCCCTCCCCTCACTCATTACTCTCTCTACTCACCTCCCTCCCTCACTCCATTCCTCTCTCTCTCTCCTCCCTCTAACCTCACACTCTCTCTAACTCCTCTCCCTCACTCCATTTCACTATCTCTCTAACTCTCCCTCCCTCACTCATTCACTCTCTCTCTAACTCCTCCCTCCTCACTCATTCACTATCTTCTCAACTCTCCCTCCTCACTCATTCATCTCTCTCTCTAACTCCTCCTCATTCTCTCTAACTCTTTCCCTCACTCATTTGCTAACTCCTCACTCATTTCCTGTCTCTCTCTCTAACTCCCTCCTCCCTCCTCATTCACTGTCTCTAACTCCTCATCCCTCACTCATTCACTGTCTCTACCTCCTCCTCCCTCGCTCATTCCTGCCTCTCTCACTTTCCTCCTCCACTCATTCTGTCTCTCTACAACCCCTCCCTCCTCACTCATTCACTATCTCCATAACTCCTCCTCCTCACTCATTCTATGTCTTAAAATATTCCTCATTTCCTCTTTCTAGCTTTATCTGTTTTATCTTCCTCTCTGTCTCACGTCCCCTCTCTCTTCTCACTCTCCTGTCATCCCCCTTCCCCGCTCCTCTTCTCTTCTCTTCTCCTCTGTCTAGTTTCCCCTCTCTCATCTCCTCTCTTCTCCTCTATATGTCCGCGTTCCCCCCGCTCTCTACTCCCTCCTCTCCTCCTCTCTTCTCCACATTCTCTGTCTCATTTCCCGCCCTCTCCTCCCAAATTCCTCTCTCCTCACATACCCCTCTCCCCAGTTCTCTCTTCTCCTCTCTGCCTCGTTCCCCCTCTCATTCTCATCTTCTCCTCTC
>NW_025537688.1:25000-29274 GCF_020615455.1 Coregonus clupeaformis | reverse complement strand
ATGTTAGGCCTACTGCTGCTAGGTAGCTCTCTCTCTGCTCTCCCCCTCCCCTCTGTCTGTCCTTGATTGCAGGAGTGAAGTCTGGTGTGCGTGGAGTCAGGGTTCCAGCTGCAGCTCATTCACCATAATCACCTCAGCCTTTAAGACCCGGTCAAACTTTCCACTCATCGTCAGATCATAGTCAAGACAACCATGTTAGTCTCGCTGCCGAAACTCAACCTGTCTGTTTTCGCTCTTGTGTTTTTTTGGACTGGTTATTTACTTTTTCTCCTGTGCCACAGATATTTGGAACCTGACTCCTGCCTCCGCTTCACTCCTGCCACCACCATCCTGCTCTCCACTATCGGGCCTCTCCTTTGGACTCACCACACGGACACTAGGACATTACGGTACCACACCTGCCCTGACCTGGATCTGTACCCTCCCTGTAACCTGGACTTGCTCTTCCCCATTTATTGGAAACCTGGACTATTGAACATTATAATAAACCTGTTAAAACTTCTCTGGCTTGGTGTACTTGTCTGCATTTGGGTTCTATCCAGTTAAATCATAACAGTATGATCTGACCAACATGAACCCAGCAGACAGTAGCTCGGATACCACCCCAGAGTGCACTCAAATTTGGACTGCCATAGCCAATCAGGGCATTTTACTTGGCCAACATGATACCCTGTTTAAAACGATTGCTGAGGACAGTCAGGTGCTGCTTAATCAGGTTCAATTACTCTCCAATCAAGTATCTGCCCTTACTACCCCTTCAGCCCAGATCAGAGAGCCTTTTGTTCCTGCTCCAGAGCGCTATGACGGGAACATGGGAACCTGTGGCGATTTTTTGACTCAATGCTCGTTAGTGTTTGAACAACAGCCCCTCACCTACGCCTCAGAAAGAGCCCGTATTGCCTACCTTATCAACTCTACTAGCGGTTCCGCTCGTGCCTGAGGATCCGCGGTCTGGGAGAGTCAGTCGGACATTCGCAACGCTTTACGTTGCCTTCACCACGCGAGATGAGGAAGGTTTTTGACCACCCCGTACGAGGCAAGGAGGCTGCGAAACGGCTGTTTTCTCTCTTCGGCAGGGGGCTCGTAGTGTGGCGGAGATGGCAGTGGAGTTTCGGACTTTAGCAGCAGTGAGTGGTTGGAATGACGACATTACAAGGAGTGTTCATCAATGCTTTGTCTGAGACCTTAAAAGATGAATTGGTGTCATATGATGAATCGCCTACGCTGGATAATCTTATTTCACTCACTATCAGGTTGGATAATCGGATTCGGGAGCGCCGCCTGGGAGAGGAGTGTTAGTTCCAAGCAACCTGTCTGTCATCAACAGACTCCTCCCTGCATCGTCTCTACGGAGAGAGCCGTGTCTTCCAGTCGTACGAGGAGGACTGAACCCGAAGCCATGGAGGTGGGTCGGTGCAGGTTGTCCTCAGAGGAGCGTGCACGTCGTATTCAGGCTCGGGTCTGCCTGTATTGGGAGAAGCTGGTCTTTCGTTCCTTCCTGCCCAGTTCGTCCGGGAAAAGGGCCGGCTCATCATTTATGGGAGAAGTTTTGGTGAGCCGAGCAAGCGGATTCTTCCTCTTCTCCCCGCATTCTGCTCCAGGCATCCCTCCAGTGGCAGTCCCAGAATTTCTCTGTTAGTGCGCTGATTGACTCTGGTGCCGACGAAAGCTTTTTGGATAGAGAGTGGGCTCAACAAATGGATTTGGAGACTGTTCCTATGGACTGTCCGCTGCAGGCTAAGGGTCTAAATGGACAATTGTTGACCCGCATTACCCATCAGACTGTTCCTGTTTGTCTTAGAGTGTCGGAAATCATCAGGAGAACATTCAATTCCATATTATCGACTGCCCACAGACTCCCTGGTCCTTGGTATCCCCTGGCTCATAAAACACAATCCACACATTGATTGGGTGACAGGTAGCATTGTTTCATGGAGCACTTTTTGTCATGTGAATTGTTTGTGTTCTGCTCAGACTCCTGCCAGTACTGTGCCTCAACCTCCACTGGAGTCCATGGATCTTTCCGCTGTTCTTGACGTGTATCATGACCTGGCATCCGTTTTCTGCAAACACAGAGCCTACTTCTCTTCCTCCTCACCGCCCTTACGACTGCGCCATTGACCTCCAGCCAGGAGCCCCGCTCCCCAGCAGTCGCCTGTACAATCTCTCCCGGCCGGAGACGGAGGCTATGGAGAACTACATTCGGGACTCCTTGGCGGCAGGTATTATGCGTCCTTCCTCGTCACCTGTAGGAGCGGGATTCTTTTTGTTGCTAAGAAGGATAAGACCCTCAGACCCTGTATTGATTACCGTGGACTTAACAACATCACCATTAAGAACAAGTATTCTCTGCCTTTGATTAATTCTGCTTTTCCCCTCCTTCATGGTGCTACCATCTTTACGAAACTGGATCTACGAAATGCGTATCACCTGGTGCGCATTCGTAAGGGTGATGAATGGAAGACTGCCTTCAACACACCCTTGGGACATTTTGAGTATCGGGTTATGCCTTTTGGGTTGTCTAATGCCCCCTGCTGTTTTTCAGGCACTAGTCAATGATGTCCTTCGGGACATGTTGAATCGGTTTGTTTTTGTCTATCTGGATGATATCTTGATTTTCTCAGAGTCCTCCCAGGAACATGAACTGCATGTGCGCCAGGTGTTGCAAAGGTTGTTGGAGAACAAACTGTTTGTGAAGATGGAGAAATGTGAATTTCATGTGTCTGAGACCTCTTTTTGGGTTACATCATAGCTCAGGGGAGCTGCGGATGGACCCAGCTAAGATCTCTGCTGTCACGGACTGGCCAGCTCCCTCTACCCGCAAACAACTTCAACGATTCCTGGGGTTTGCGAACTTCTATAGGAGGTTCATCAAGGACTACAGCCGCATTGCGGCGCCACTCACCGCTCTCACCTCCATCTCACGACCGTTCGCTTGGAATGAAGGGGCCGAATCAGCGTTCGAAGAACTGAAACATCGCTTCAGCCTCGGCTCCCATTCTGATGCAGCCGGACCCCGACCGCCAGTTTGTCGTGGAGGTGGATGCATCCGACACTGGGGTAGGTGCAGTGTTGTCAGCAACGTTCTCCTGAAGATAACAAACTGCATCCCTGTGCTTTTCTCTCAAGGAAACTTTCTCAGGCAGAGAGGAATTATGATGTTGGAAATCGTGAACTGCTCGCCCGTTAAGCTGGCTCTCGAGGAGTGGCGACATTGGTTGGAGGGGGCGGAACAACCCTTCATCGTTTGGACGGATCATAAGAATCTGGCTTACCTCCAGTCAGCGAAGCAGCTCAACCCCCGTCAAGCCAGGTGGGCACTATTTTTGGGAGATTCAATTTTTCTCTGTCTTACCGTCCTGGGTCACGCAACGTCAAGCCTGACGCCCTGTCTCGTGTTCATTCGGCTGTTGATACTGGTAGTAACCCTGAACCCATTTTGCCTCCTACCTGCAGTATTGCAGTCATCACATGTGACATCGAGGGGATTGTTAGACAGGCTCAACATCAGCAAGCTGACCCTGGGAGGGGTCCTCCTAACCGGATGTTTGTCCCTGAGTCTGCTCGCTCCCAGGTACTTCAGTGGGCTCACTGCGTCTCCCCTTACCTGTCACCCTGGAGTTTCGCGGACCCTTGACTTTGTGCGACGGAAGTTCTGGTGGGCCACGATGGAGGCGGACACTCGAGCCTTCATTGCTGCCTATGCGGTATGTGCACGAAGTAAAACTCCACCCAGGCCAGCGCTGGTCATCTACGACCTCTACCTATACCCAGCCGGCCCTGGTCGCATATCGCTATGGATTTTGTCACTGGACTTCCCCCTCATCTGGTAAGACTGTCATTCTTACGGTGATTGATCGTTTTTCTAAGTTCGCTCATTTTTGGGCCTACCTAAACTGCCCACTGCCAGAGAGACGGCTGATATTTTGGTTGAACATGTGTTCCGCTCTCATGGTCTACCCACGGATATTGTCTCTGACAGGGGTCCCCAGTTTGTCTCCCAGGTGTGGAAAGCTTTCTGTAAAGCTTTGGGCATTACATCCAGCCTGTCCTCTGGATATCACCCCCAGACCAACGGGCAAGCCGAGAGAGCGAACCAGGAGATGGAGACCGCTCTTCGCTGTGTCACTGGGTCTAACCCTGGGTCATGGAGCTCCATGCTCCCCTGGGTGGAATATGCTCATAACACCTTGACTAACGCTTCCTCTGGTTTGTCTCCTTTTCTGTGTGCTCTGGGTTATCAACCTCCCTGTTCCCTTCCCAAGAGAGGGAAC
>NW_025537688.1:0-22500 GCF_020615455.1 Coregonus clupeaformis | reverse complement strand
TTATTTAAACCCCATTGATTTACCTATTGATCAAAGCACTCTATGTTAGATAAAGCCTCTCTAGATTCCCACTAAGACTATGATTCCCTCTCTTCGGCACATGAAGACGACAGATCTTCAATTCACCAATTCATGTCTGGAAACACCATTTTCTCTTTTTTTAGAAATTAAAGCTTAACCATACTGTAATTTACATAATTTGAACATGAACATAATCTGCTGATATAGTGCCTGGATAGTTTTGAGTAAGGCCTCTTGACCACATTGGCTGATTAATACCGTACATGTTATACTGTATGTTCAGCCAGCCTTCATAACCAACCATTATGTCTCTCTATATTACAAATTATGAAATCCTGCTGGGTTGAATTTCATAAACGAAGGTTTTGTCAGCATTGAGTATTCATCAATAGCCCATCCACTGAATATTAATTTAAGTGCTTTGATGGAGGGGAATCACACAGATGAAGCAGACAGGTTCATGTTCTGTTAAGAAGAAAGGTCAGATAAATTTTGGACATCTCCCTAAGATGTTGATCATCCAGTATCTATGTTTCCATTAACTTGTTCAATGATTTTTTTGGTCTACATTTAGAAAGTTCACACAGAAAACAGATGCGACAATTGCCTGATAGAGTGCATTTCCATTTAACTATCTTGTGTCGATAACAATAGCTAGACGTAATGACGTCACACCTAAAAAAAACTACAGTGTCGAATAAAAATGTAGTGGTTGAAGTGTTTACATTTAGGAAATTGGTGACAGCATGTATGTCATCCACGTACCTTTAAAAGTATTCGGCAATCATAATTTATTCAAAAAACACAGTTTCCATCATCATTTGTCGCAATAAAGAAAGTTTGACAAAAGAAAAATCCACCCCTGTCGAACGGGATAGAAATGTTGTCGCACTTTAGAAAATGTCATCCTATATCTGCCATTTCCATTACACATGTCATAATGGTTTTTTTTGCAACATTGCTTTTGTTGAATAAACCTGGGTCAATGGAAACCTGCCTAAT
Source organism: Coregonus clupeaformis (assembly GCF_020615455.1). Taxonomy (NCBI): domain Eukaryota; kingdom Metazoa; phylum Chordata; class Actinopteri; order Salmoniformes; family Salmonidae; genus Coregonus; species Coregonus clupeaformis. Next base: position 21,477 of record NW_025537688.1, on the reverse strand, counting down.
GTCTACATGGATAGCTCGTTATGCCATCAATGCTGCTTGCTTTTTTTTTTTATAGCAGTTCCACTGATGTATGAAAGAATTCATGAGCCTTTTAATATGTTTGTAAGTATAAGCTAAATTAATGGAATAAATAAATAACAGTCCAGATGATAAGTCACTACTGGAGTCCTCTAAGGACATTTCAAATGCTAGTTTGGAAAAAAAACTATCAAAAATAAGACTATAAGAGAGAACCAAAGAGGAATAACCAAACAAGACAATCAATATGCACCAGAATTATTTACCAGGTGCAATCAATAAAGCATTAATAATTCAAGTTAAGAACCAGAAGTCTAAGAGAATACAAAGTTGGTGAGATTATACTACCCTGACTTGAGAGCAAGGTGTTCACTTGTTTAAGAAATTGTTGTTTGGAAACCGCATTAAGAAAATGACCATATCCGTTAATTAGAAACATTTGAAAGGTAGAGGTAAAGAATGCATAATATCAACTGCTGAACTGCCCTATTGTAAATGTATAAATGTATGTTTCACTTTTTTGATCAAATGTATTAGCTTTTATTCACATTACTGTATACCAGTGTTCAATAATATCCACAAGTAAGGGTTTATAATACATCCATGTAATTTACTGTATTCTGCAACTCAGTTAACTAATTATACTCTACTCCTGAAGATGCATTATTGCATTTAGTTTACCTATTGCTTTTAGATTGTCACAGTGCATCACCGCGTCAGCCAGAGTACCTGTAGGGCTGAGCATGCACTTTTTCTATTGATTTTCTCCGCAAGTAGCAACGGCATACAATTATAGCACCGAAACAAAATCAAGGGGAACGGGCGACTTGTGTTTAACAACAGTGTACCTCATATGACAATGTAGGTCAGTCTGATTAAATTTCCCACAAACAACTGTCAAAAGGGGAAATCAATAGACAATTTTGGGGCTGGACTAGGGTGGTTAGAGTCTATATCCTGGACCAGGCTATCTATTGGGGAGCCCCGAGGAGGCCTGGTAAAAGGATTAGCCTTCTGCAATGAGCTCCCCACTCCATAATTATCTTAGAATAGTGATGAAGATTACAAGCAGGTGTCATTTTGTCATCCAACCCCGTCATCAGATATCCTTCAAAAAATCGATATGTGCTAAAGCTGTAACTCCACAACTTGGCTGTCCATAGCTTATTTACAGAACATTTAGATTATGTTTTAGCAATGTGATAAAGGAAACCCTGGTGTCCTAGCCAAACTCCCATAAACTGGTCATCATTCAACATTTCCCTACCTAAGCATACCCAGATTTAGATTGACATACTGTATAAACTATCCTTGGGATAGAGAATTAAGTTACACTTTAGAGGTCTTGTCACATCTCTGTGCTTGTAGTATGTAGCCATTGCAACTAAAGTTGTATTATGTCATATTGTGTGCACCTTAAAGGCAACTTCAATGAGTAAGTCCATGTCAAACAACCACAGATACAGGCCAATGTACAATCAAAGGTTCTTTATTCAATTCAAAGTTTACAAAAGGTGACAATATCGTAAAAAGCATATGTTTGAGTGGTTAGTTTTAAAACTACTAAGAGCCCAGTTAGAAACATATAGGGAGGCTAGGAGAGGACTGTAAGTAACACTAGCACTATGAGCACAGGGGCAAAACTAATACAGCAGTTCCGTCATTCACAGAGCGGTGGCCAATGTTGGTTGGTTCGTTCGGCTCTACCCGAGCAGGGTTTGTTCATTCGGCTCTACCCGAGCAGGGTTCGGCTCTTCCTCCCGAGCTGGGCTCATTAGTCGATGGCTGGTCCGGTAGTCGATGGCTGGCTGCTGGGCTATCTTCACCTCCACTGCAAGCCGGGCCGAGCCGGGGGACAACAAACAAACAATTAGAGCATGTACTGATCTACAACTTGGAATCACACTTACACATTAGGCATAAGCATTTTCCTTTAGTAGTGCTACAGCGAGCGTTGTATGAGTTTCCTAATCGGTAGCTGGCCTCATAGTTGATGGCTGGATGGATGCCGTCTGTCCCTCTCTCAGCGACCGGCCTGCTGAGCTGTGTTGTAGCTTCGATAGCCTCTCGCAGCTGCGTTGAGCGTGTCCCCCATGTCTGCAGTCGCGGGGGACAAAAAAACATACATTAGAGTATGTACTGATCTACGATGGAAGTCACGTTCACACGTTCAAAATAAGCACTTTCCTTTATAAAGAGCATTGTAAAGGAGTCTTTTTCCCACAAGCACAGGTGATCAGCGGAGAGGGACAGTGGTCGAGGAGCAGCGAGGAGTCAGACATCCGTCCGTGGAGAGGTTTCCGAGGGAATTTGGTAATTAGTTCGAGGAGGGAATTGGCAACGTCTGTCTCTTAGTCAATGTAGTCCATTCCAATCTGGGGAATCACAGAACATCATGTATACCAATTTGTATACATCTGGCCCTTCATTGGACACTGTGTTAACAAACCTCCAAACGACCTTCAATGCCATACAACACTCCTTCCGTAGCCTCCAACTGCTCTTGAACACTAGTAAAACTAAATGCATGCTCTTCAATCGAATGCTGCTGGCACCCGCCCACCCGACTAGAATCACTACTCTCGACGGGTCTGACCTAGAGTATGTGGACAACTACAAATACTTAGGTGTCTGGTTAGACTGTAAACTCTCCTTCCAGACTCACATTAAGCATCTTCAATCCAAAGTTAAATCTAGAATCGGCTTCCTATTTCGCAACAAAGCCTCCTTCACTCATGCTGCCAAACATGCCCTCGTAAAACTGACTATCCTACCGATCCCTGACTTCGGCGATGTAATTTACAAAATAGCCTCCAACACTCTACTCAGCAAATTGGATGTAGTCTATCACAGTGCCATCCGTCTTGTCACCACTGTGACCTGTACGCTCTTGTTGGCTGGTCCTCACTACATATTCGTCGCCAAACCCACTGGCTCCAGGCCATCTATAAATCACTGCTAGGCAAATCTCCGCCTTATCTTAGCTCATTGGTCACCATAGCAACACCCTCCCATAGTATGCGCTCCAGCAGGTATATCTCACTGGTCATCCCCAAAGCCAACACCGCCATTCCTTCCAGTTCTCTGCTGCCAATGACTGGAACGAACTGCAAAAATCTCTGAAGCTGGAGACTCTTATCTCCCTCACTAACTTTAAGCATCAGTTGTCAGAGCACCATACCGATCACTGCACCTGTACACAGCCCTTCTGAAATTAAGCCCACTCAACTACCTCATCCCCATATTGTTATTTATTTTGCTCATTTGCACCCCAGTTTTTCTATTTGCACATCATCTCTTGCACATCTATCATTCCAGTGTTAATACTAATTGTAATTATTTTGCACTATGGCCTATTTATTGCCTTACCTCCATAACTTGCTACATTTGCACACACTGTATATATATTTTCTGTGGTATTTTTGACTTTATGTTTTGTTTTACCCCATATGTAACTCTGTGTTGTTGTTTTTATCGCACTGCTTTGCTTTATCTTGGCCAGGTCGCAGTTGTAAATGAGAACTTGTTCTCAACTGGCTTACCTGGTTAAATAAAGGTGAAATAAAAACAAATAATAATCATGCAAGCAAATAGTTCATGCAATTCAATTTCACACATGAGAATGTCAGAAGTTAAGTAAAGGCAATCGTTGTAAATAACACAGCACACGAGTGAAAGGCACTCGAATAAATAGGGGATGATAGCAAAATAAATACTACAATAAACTTGCTGATAAAATAAATAGAAGGTAGAATGGCAGTCTCTAATTTAGCCCAAGTCAGTCATTTGTGACATATTAACCTTTTATAAACCCTTTATGAATTATACTTTAATGCGAAGTGTTACCTTGTTACCATAAATGTAATACCTAATCCTTCTGTAAGCAATGTTTTTGTTCTGCTCATGTCTTTTCTTGGTTGGCTGTGCCACTTGATGTCCACACATCAGTCAGGAGTTTTGGATCATTAGCCAAAAAGTGGATCATGCCCGTCTCCTCAAATAATTCTCTACCAACTGCTCATCAACTCATCTCATAGTAAAATAACATCCATATTAAATCTCCATCATCTACCACACATAATACATTGGGTTTCTGTTCCTGAAGGCAGATATACAGTGGGGAGAACAAGTATTTGATACTTTTATTTATTTATTTTATTTCACCTTTATTTAACCAGGTAAACCAGTTGAGAACAAGTTCTCATTTAAAACTGCGACCTGGCCAAGATAAAGCAAAGCAGTGCGATAAAAACAACAACACAGAGTTACATATGGGGTAAAACAAAACAAAGTCAAAAAAACAACAGAAATACATATATATACAGTGTGTGCAAATGTAGCAAGTTATGGAGGTAAGGCAATAAATAGGCTATAGTGCAAAATAATTACAATTAGTATTAACACTGGAATGATAGATGTGCAAGAGATGATGTGCAAATGGAGATACTGGGGTACAAATGAGCAAAATAAATAACAATATAGGGATGAGGTAGTTGGGCGGGCTAATTTCAGATGGGCTGTGTACAGGTGCAGTGATCGGTAAGGTGCTCTGACAACTGATGCTTAAAGTTAGTGAGGGTGATAAGTGTCTCCAGCTTCAGAGATTTTTGCAATTTGTTCCAGTCATTGGCAGCAGAGAACTGGAAGGAATTGCGGCCAAAGGAGGTGTTGGCTTTGGGGATGACCAGTGAGATATACCTGCTGGAGCGCAGACTACGGGTGGGTGTTGCTATGGTGACCAATGAGCTAAGATAAGGCGGGGATTTGCCTAGCAGTGATTTATAGATGGCCTGGAGCCAGTGGGTTTGGCGACGAATATGTAGTGAGGACCAGCCAACAAGAGCGTACAGGTCACAGTGGTGGGTATTATATGGGGCTTTGGAAACAAAACGGATGGCACTGTGATAGACTACATCCAATTTGCTGAGTAGAGTGTTGGAGGCTATTTTGTAAATGACATCGCCGAAGTCAAGGATCGGTAGGATAGTCAGTTTTACGAGGGCATGTTTGGCAGCATGAGTGAAGGAGGCTTTGTTACGAAATAGGAAACCGATTCTAGATTTAACTTTGGATTGGAGATTCTTAATGTGAGTCTGGAAGGAGAGTTTACAGTCTAACCAGACACCTAGATATTTGTAGTTGTCCACATACTCTAGGTCAGACCCGTCGAGAGTAGTGATTCTAGTCGGGTGGGCGGGTGCAAGCAGCGTTCGGTTGAAGAGCATGCATTTAGTTTTACTAGTGTTTAAGAGCAGTTGTAGGCTACTGAAGGAGTGTTGTATGGCATTGAAGCTCGTTTGGAGGTTTGTTAACACAGTGTCCAATGAAGGGCCAGATGTATACAAAATGGTGTCGTCTGCGTAGAGGTGGATCTGAGAGTCACCAGCAGCAAGAGCGACATCATTGATATACACAGAGAAAGAGTCGGCCCAAGAATTGAACCCTGTGGCACCCCCATAGAGACTGCCATAGGTCCAGACAACAGGCCCTCCGATTTGACACATTGAACTCTATCTGAGAAGTAGTTGGTGAACCAGGCGAGGCAGTCATTTGAGAAACCAAGGCTATTTAGTCTGCCAATAAGAATGCGGTGGTTGACAGAGTCGAAAGCCTTGGCCAGGTCAATGAAAACGGCTGCACAGTACTGTCTATTATCGATCGCGGTTATAATATCGTTTAGGACCTTGAGCGTGGCTGAAGTGCACCCATGACCAGCTCGGAAACCGGATTGCATAGCGGAGAAGGTACGGTGGGATTCGAAATGGTCGCTGATCTGTTTGTTGACTTGGCTTTCAAAAACTTTTGAAAGGCAGGGCAGGATGGATATGGGTCTGTAACAGTTTGGATCTAGAGTGTCACCCCCTTTGAAGAGGGGGATGACCGCGGCAGCTTTCCAATCTCTGGGGATCTCAGACGTTACGAAGAGAGGTTGAACAGGCTAGTAATAGGGGTTGCGACAATTTCGCGGCTAGTTTTAGAAAGAAAGGGTCCAGATTGTCAGCCCAGAAGATTTGTAGGGGTCCAGATTTTGCAGCTCTTTCAGAACATCAGCTGTCTGGATTTGTGTGAAGGAGAAGCGGGGGGGGGCATGGGCAAGTTGCAGCGGAGGGTGCAGAGCTGGTGGCCAGGGTAGTGGTAGCCAGGTGGAAAGCATGGCCAGCCGTAGCAAAATGCTTGTTGAAATTCTCGATTATTGTAGATTTATCGGTGATGATAGTGTTTCCTAGCCTCAGTGCAGTGGGCAGCTGGGAGGAAGTGCTCTTATTTTCCATGGACTTTACAGTGTCCCAAAACTTTTTGGAGTTAGTGCTACAGGAAGCAAATTTCTGTTTGAAAATACACTGCTGATTTTGCAGGTTTTCCTACTTACAAAGCATGTAGAGGTCTGTAATTTTTATCATAGGTACACTTCAACTGTGAGAGACGGAATCTAAAACAAAAATCCAGAAAATCACATTGTATGATTTTTAAGTAACTAATTTGCATTTTATTGCATGACATAAGTATTTGATACATCAGAAAAGCAGAACTTAATATTTGGTACAGAAACCTTTGTTTGCAATTACAGAGATCATACGTTTCCTGTAGGTCTTGACCAGGTTTGCACACACTGCAGCAGGGATTTTGGCCCACTCCTCCATACAGACCTTCTCCAGATCCTTCAGGTTTCGGGGCTGTCGCTGGGCAATATGGACTTTCAGCTCCCTCCAAAGATTTTCTATTGGGTTCAAATCTGGAGACTGGCTAGGCCACTCCAGGACCTTGAGATGCTTCTTACGGAGCCACTCCTTAGTTGCCCTGGCCCCTGGCTGTGTGTTTCGGATCGTTGTCATGCTGGAAGACCCAGCCACGACCCATCTTCAATGCTCTTACTGAGGGAAGGAGGTTGTTGGCCAAGATCTCGCGATACATGGCCCCATCCATCCTCCCCTCAATACGGTGCAGTCGTCCTGTCCCCTTTGCAGAAAAGCATACCCAAAGAATGATGTTTCCACTTCCATGCTTCACTGTTGGGATGGTGTTCTTGGGGTTGTACTCATACTTCTGCTTCCTCCAAACAAGGCGAGTTGGGTTTAGACCAAAAAGCTCTGTTTTTGTCTCATCAGACCACATGACCTTCTCCCATTCCTCCTCTGGATCATCCAGATGGTCATTTGCAAACTTCAGACGGGCCTGGACATGCGCTGGCTTGAGCAGGGGGACCTTGCGTGCGCTGCAGGATTTTAATCCATGACGCCGTAGTGTGTTACTAATGGTTTTCTTTGAGACTGTGGTCCCAGCTCTCTTCAGGTCATTGACCAGGTCCTGCCGTGTAGTTCTGGGCTGATCCCTCACCTTCCTCATGATCATTGATGCCCCACGAGGTGAGATCTTGCATGGAGCCCCAGACTGAGGGTGATTGACCATCATCTTGAACTTCTTCCATTTTCTAATAATTGCGCCAACAGTTGTTGCCTTCTCACCAAGCTGCTTGCCTATTGTCCTGTAGCCCATCCCAGCCTTGTGCAGGTCTACAATTTTATCCCTGATGTCCTTACACAGCTCTCTGGTCTTGGCCATTGTGGAGAGGTTAGAGTATGTTTGATTGAGTGTGTGGACAGGTGTCTTTTATACAGGTAACGAGTATATTGAAGTGTACCTATGATAAAAAGTACAGACCTCTACATGCTTTGTAAGTAGGAAAACCTGAAAAATCAGCAGTGTATCAAATACTTGTTCTCCCCACTGTAAGGCATATTTACACAGCAACAAATATCTATTGTCAAATTAGGAATGTTGTGATCCTACCACAAACTGTTGTAGTTGTGAAGAAATGTATATATAGTATATTTAGCTAATAGTGTACTGTGGCGACAACTCTACAGTGTATAGGCTATGTGTGACAAAACACCAATTGATTCTAGTATCTTAAAACACATTCACAGTTTACATTGCTCACAGTTTACATTGCTAGCTGTCCCTCCTCCTGAGCACGTACCGCAGCCCGTTTTCCACTAGCCATCTTCAGACCAATGTCCATGTGACATCAAATGGAAAAGTGTGTTCACGTAACAATAACCTCCTGAAAATGTTCAATAATCCCAAGGTTAATAATACTATTCATATTGGACTAAGTAGAGAATAATCAACAGTCTAATCAAGGTCTTTCATAGAGGGCCTTTGTTTGGTGATGTATGCTGGGCGTTTGTTCCCTATAAAAGGGGTCCTGTCTAATGCAAGATGTAATTCTTGTGCTATGATATTCACTTTGTTTCACGGAGGGCAATGAATGGGGGACATTCAATGAATCAAGCTCTATTGCGAACATTATCCTTCAGAAGTTTGTGCCTCTCAACTAATGTCTGTCTCAATGGAGCTGGAATGAAGGTGGCTGATTTTATTGTCTATGACAAGCACTTCTTTTCGCCAATGGTCATAGTTCACACCACTGCCATTTTATAATGGAAAGTAAGTATGTGTGAAAAATGGACTGGAAGGCATGTCTGAAGCATTCATAGTACATTGTGCACTGTAATGGGAAGACTGAACTAGACTAACCACGTGGATACTCCCTGAAAAGTGATTGGAAATCAGAGCCACTGAAAAACGTGTGGCGAGTCAGCATTTGGTGATTATTCGCAAATGTTTGTGGTAAACAACATACAAATTCAACAACAGACGAGCAATAGAGAACAAAAGAGGAAAGGAGTTTCTCAATGTATAAGTACTCCCATTACTTTGATTTGGTAGGAGGACAAGATTACAAGAATATAGCTGTAAAATGTAAACTGCCCAGGCAAGAAACACTCTCCACTACTAGAATCACAACTTCCAATCTCTTGAAGCACCTGCAAAAGAAACGCACCAAGCCAAAACGTGTAGCGAAAGACCCCCGAGGCCTGACCACTGCTGCTGAAGACGACTCTAGGCCTACTTAATCCAAACAACCAAGGCTTGATTTTAATATTTCAGGAGGACAGGCTGTAACCTAGGGAGAGCTGAACAAGCTTGTAGTAGACATTGACATTGTTTACATTGAGTAAGGACGCGCAACGTTTTGGGGTGTTAAGCAAAAGTAATATAACGAGCAGTGTAAACTTTTCCCAGGGAGTAATAATTAAAGTAATTTGTTACTGTTGAAATAAGTAACGAGTAATAGGTAATATGTTACTTTCTTTGAGTAATGACCCCATCACTGATTTGTTCTCTTTTGTTGTTTTCAGTTAACCCTTTTGGTCAAGTCTTGCCTTTTTGGGGGCGAGGCGGTGGAAATCCAAGCCATAGATTGACACGGAGCCACTTGAAATGAGGTTGACTGACCTGGGAAGGGAGCACAAAGCCAGCATCAAATGAAAGAAATGAAAAGAAAGAGAAAAGCTTATTAGTACTGAATAGTTTTACTTTGTAACCGACAGGGATTGGATAGCGAAGTGAGATCAGACTGTGATTCGTAATTTGTTGTGCAGTATGAATGCTCCAAAGGAGCTCAGACCCCTCAAAAGAGCCCCCGAAGCAAGCCGAACTGAGACAATTTTGAAAGGTGGTCTGAGTTCGGTTCACTTGAACTCTGTTTTAGTGCAATGTGAACACAAAGATCGCCAGGTTCACTTATCATTATTCCCACACCAAGCACTAGGCTACTAGAACACAGTTTCCCCTGCCATAGCCCCTCACATTAATGCCACAAACTGATACATTAGTGCCATAAACTGCTGTAAATATGCTGGTTGGCGTTACAATTTGGAGTACACCATTTTCAATTAAAGCATTATTTATTCTGCAATTTTTCTTCTGCCATTTATCCTATAACCAGTCATTTTTGAATTTTACAGTCACATTACATTTTGATTATAATTTGTATGTCTTATTTTTTACTAAATGCAAACTATTAGCTTTCAAAATGTACACTGAGTATACAAAACATTGCTCTTTCCATGACATAGACTGACCAGGTGAAAGCTGAGATCCCTTATTGATGTCACTTGTTAAATCCACTTCAAATCAGTGCAGATGAAGGGGAGGATACAGGTTAAAGAAGAATTGAGACATGGATTGCTGCAATGCTGCTGGGTTTTTCACAATCAACAGTTTCCCGTGTGTATCAAGAATGGCCCACCACCCAATGGACATCCAGCCAACTTGACACAATTTTGTGAAGCATGTGACAGCTTCCCTGTGGAATGCTTTCGAGACCTTGTAGAGTCCATGCCCGACGAAGTGAGGCTGTTCTGAGGGCAAAGGGGTGTGGGAGTGGGGGGTGCAACTCAATATTACGAAGGTGTTCTTAGTGTTTGGTATGCTCAGTGTATGTAAGTACATCCCTGGCTGTTCGATAACAGGTTGTGATGGTATGGCTTGTCCTGCACTGTGTATTTACTCAGAGTGCATTGAGTGAATGTTGGAAAAGGATCTTGGTTCCTTTCTAAACATAGCGATGTGAATGCAAAGAGGACTCGGACCACAAACATTATGAAGTGAATTGGGAAGAGAGCTGAGTCCTAATTTAAGGGCAGTGTGAATACAAAGACAACTGAGTTCTTTTGCTTTTTTTCACCCCAGAGTTCACTTTCAAGTGGACTGAGATCGTTATTTTTTTTACAGTTTTTCCCAATTGTTTACACAATTAAACTGGTCCATGAGGCACAATATCCCAAACCTGCAACTCATTTAGCGGAACCATACAACAAATCTGCAATACTACTGGCACATGTTTTGCTTTACACTAAGACAAGCTAAGCTCAATTACCAATTGATCAGTGGCGGCTGGTGAAAAATATTCTCGGTGGGGCTGTGCCATACTTTTTTTTTCCTGTAACCATCGCGATATATTTTAACACAAACTGCAGGACAGCAGTGCTCAGTGAAACATTCAGTAATTATTTAATGCCAATATTAAAAAAGTTGAGGCATTCTTACACAAAAACATATTACACAAACCCAAGCCTTTCATTTGCATTTAAAGTGAACTTTTCACCATTGGTAGTAAACAGGCAACGCAACAGGCATGCTGTCAGAACAGAGTGGAAAGTGGACAATAACATGAAATTATTATAAAGTTTATAGGAAATCTTACACTGTATGAAAGGATGTATAATATAGAAATGGATATCAAGTGGATGAACTCAAACCTTTGACTGGAAGAATAGCATACAGTATTTTATGATCATACTAAATGTGACTAATTGTTAATGTGCTCCAGAACTGCAACAATTAATTGATACAAAACAACATATATACAGTAATATTAGCAAAGACACTATTAAGACTTTCTAGAGTACCATATATAACTGGATTTTTTATGCTAAGGTCAACTATATACAAAGAAACATGCGGCCAGAGCTGCTCTGTGTGTGTGTCTGTCATCTTATTTGTACAGGAATTTTGCCCGTCTGTCCTTCTGAGTGGCAAACCTCTCAATGACCCTTTGATTAAAGTCAGGAATGTCCCTGACAAGTTTCTTCTCCATGGAGAGCATGGCCAGAGCGTTCAGGCGATCCTGTGTCATGCTGTTTCTCAGGAAGGTCTTGATCCTTTTCAGTGTAGAGAAGCACCTTTCTGACTCAGCAGTTGTCATGGGTGTGGTGATGAGGATCTTGAGGAGGCTGGCAGTCTCTGTGAAAGTGCTCTGAAGGTTGTTCTCCATGAAGAACTGGTACAGGGGCACTGCACCACTACAAGCCTTGAACTCACTGTTCTCATAGATGAGGGACAGTTTGGTTTTGAGCTTGGCCTTGTTCAACATGGGGTACGCCTCCACGGTTGTTTCAAGCGCTGTATCGGGAACTTCACACTGTGTTGTGGGAACAACTCTCCGTGCAATAGTGTTGCGCTGATGAGGTGCTGGGTGAAGGAGAACCTCTCTTTGGCATGACTCAGGATGGTATCACATACCTGTAAAAGATACATCATCAGCTTTAATTTGCAATTAAGCTATTTTGATGCAAGTGATCCTGACTGACACATGCCTATGTCCAACTCAAGTATATGATTACCAAGGTGCTGATTGTTCAGGGTTTTGGCTACATACTACCAGGCCTGAAAAAGTTCTAGGTGGGAAACACTGACAATTACATCACAACTTACCTCTATAGCCAACCTCTGTTGTTCTCCTGGTCCCAGCATCCTCCGTCGCTTGATGGGCTGTTGCTGCTCGTCAGATGCGCTGTCCCCACACAAAGAGGGAATTGAGGCCCTGGGTCCAAAAATAAAGTTTAATTTGATAACTTGCAATCAGACTTCTTAACTCACTGTAATTCCCCCTCAACACACAACCAGTGACTTATATATATATATATGACAGACAGACAGACAGACAGACAGACAGACAGTGTGTATATACACACAAACTATGTCTAGTAACTGCTTTTAACCTGTGATGTACATAATTAACTGATGTTATTACGTTTTAAAGCCTTTTTCTATTACATTTGTGAGAGGGATGCAACATAATTTTGTTCTGCTGTTCACTTAGCAATAAAGTTAATATTCAATAACAACTAGGCCTCTTCTAGAAATTGACCTGGTGGACACCTGAATAATTATTACAAACTGTGTAGTACTTTCCTGCATTATTATCAACGTCTGATTGTGTCTTCTCTTTCCTTTTAAAATACTAAAACAAATATAATTGTGACGGCTCTATGATAATCACTCACACAAGCACCAACTGGCAGTGGGTGGAAACGTCAGTCGTCTCGTCAGCTTGAATGGCGATAAAATCAGCACTCTTTACTTCCTCCAGGATGTAATCCTTAAGCATTGACAGCATACAGTCCAACAGCTCGTTCTGTATCGTCTTTGACGTGCCCTTAAAAACGGTAGCTGTCTTCAGGTGCTCCTCCAGCACACTGTCGAGGGAGGCAACAAAATCCACTAAGCCCCGGAAAATGCCGGGGGTTGTCTGAGAGTCAGTCTCCTCGTGCCCACGCAAGGCCAACTCAAAAGCCCCACAGAACTTCCACACAATCCGATAATTTTGGATAGAATGTGCCTGTTTTTATCCACCTCCTCATTGTGTTTCCTCACCGCAATCCTGTGGCCGTCATCCAGCTGCGTAGCAATGTTCACCCTTCCTAATACAGCTAGCTTTACAGAGTTGTCCATGTGTGCCCTGGTGTTCTCATGTTTCTTTACCTTCTCTGACAGGTGCTTCATATCCCTCACTCCGGTACCTGTCCATGCTGAATCTGACCCCGTCGTTTTAAAAAGCAAGCACGGAAAGCAAAATAAAGCATTAGCATCAGTGCACCCAGCTAGCCAAGCCTTCCTGGTGTACCAGCTACGGGAGAAGCCGCGCATATACTGCTTCCCTTTCTCGCTAGCCTGCTGTCTGATTGAGAGGTCAGGGGTTGATCTGGGCCCAGCTCTTTCACCCGAACTTTCTCTGACAAAGTTCTCCTCTCAAACGGATCTTGGAGGAGAGATTTCACCGAGTTAGGGTTGGGTCTTGGAGGAGTAACGCTTTTGCGTTCGCCATTGTTGTCTAGTAAAAATGGCGTCACTGGACCCCGGTCCTTATTTTATCAGGGGGCGAGCTTGAAGTGTAAAATAATCGCCCTCCTTGGATTCGATTTAAGATCGCTTATTGACTACATTTTATGTCATACATTCATATCTTAAATTAGCAATTGGCTTAACTGCTACGTAGACCCGCCTCCTCGGGGCACTTTCTGTATCGCCCAGAGCTGACGAGGCGTTTGACAGGCAGAGGAAAGGTTGCGAATATGATTTTCTATCATATCTTACACATATTACTGTGTGCATTCCATATTTCAAACACACAAATATTGACATACTGATGTTTTTATTATTATTATTATTATTATTTTTATTTTTTTATTTTTTAAAATAATTTTATTTAAGGGCGGCGCCCTAGCGCCCTCTATCGGCCAGCCGCCACTGCAATTGATCACTTTCCTCTTTACTGTGCAAACACTAATTGCGTAAATGTTAACTTTGCAATCAGAGCTTTGGTATGGATAAAAAGGCCACAGGTGAGTACTCCTGTGTTTGGAGAACTTGGCAGAGAGAGGTAGAGGTGGAGGTGGAGGTGGAGGTGGAGGCTGGGGTGGGGGTAGAGTTGGAGGTAGAGGTGGAGGTGGAGGAAGACCAAGGACAAGGAGAGAAATCTCTGATGAAATTCGGGCGACTGTGGTGGACCATATGGTCAACCATGGTTTGACCTTGATCGGGACAGAGAGTGCAGCCCAATCTGAGCCGCTTCACCGTAGCATCCATCATCGGGACGTTCCAAAACGAGAATAGGTATGTACTGCAGACATTGGACCTATCTACAACTTTTACTACTTGACAGTAGTACAACATAAAGCACAGTAAAGACTGTAAATTCCAATACATACTGTAAGGGGAAACAAAGTAAATGTTTCATGTATTACTATATGTATGAAATTGGGAGCTATACTACTTTGTAACATGTTTGTAACTTTGTATACTACTTTGTAACTGTATTACTGTAGTGTTTACTGTACTGTATGCTATGTTGTTTTTGTAGAACTGAAAGATGACAACCACGTGGTGGTGGAACATGTCTATTTACAGACGAACAGGAGGCTGACATTGTGCAAATGGTAATTGAAAATAGTGCCATAAGACTGCGAGAAATCCAAAAACAGATTATTGAAAACCTTGCCATCTTCCATAACATCAGAGCAAGCTTATCAACCATAGCCCACATCCTTAAGAAACACCATCTCCGGATGAGGCAAATCTGCAAATCTGAAAGTCCCATTTGAAAGGAATTCCCAAAGAGTGAAGGATAAACGGTACGAATATGTACAAGTAAGTAATGTACTAGTATTACACTCTTGAAACATTAGAGACTCATTGATGTTCCCAGTGAACTTTACTATACAGTAATTACGTTATTTACTGTAATTTCAGAGAATCATGGAGTTGGATGCAGGTCTCATCCCCCAGGAACTCATATTCATAGATGAGGCTGGATTAAATTCAATTCAATTTAACGAAGATGAGGAGGAGAGGAAGGTACATCATTGGTCAACGCACCATCATTGAGGTACCTGGCCAGGCGCAGGGGAAATGTCACCATATAGTATGCGCAGCTATGAGCCACAGTGGCATCCTCCACCGCCATTCCACCCTTGGACTGCCCATCTCCTTAATTTCCTCAACACCTTACATGACATGACTTTTTCAGCCAGAGCAGAGCGGGCCAGGTGATCCTGAGTATGTTCTAATTTGGGACAACGTGAGTTTCCATTGGGCTGCTCAGGTCCGCAACTGGTTCCATGACCACCCCAGGTTTACAATTATTTATCTTCCACCATATTACCCCTTTCTCCAACCCCATTGAGGAGTTGTTTTCCAGCATGGCGGTGGAAGGTGGAAGGTGTGTGATCGCAAACCCCATGAACGTATGGCCCTTCTCCAGGCAATGGAGGAGGCCTGTGGTGACATTCCAGCAGAGTCCTGTCAGGGTGGATGCGTCATGCCAGAAGATATTTCCCCCGCTGTCTGGCCAAGGAGAATATCCGCCTGTGATGTTGATGAAAATCTGTGGCGGACCAAAACTACAGACATGACTGATTTTGTTTTCGCAATGGATCATTTGTTTCTTGACTTATGATTTTACTGTATTTTGACAGTTTCTTTATCTATTCCGTACAATTGATCTAACATACAATACAGTAGTACAAATAGGCCTATTTTTTATTCCATTGCTATGTATTTACTGTATGTTTGCCATTTTACTGTATGTGTGCTTACAGTATGCTGTTTGACATGTATTGAGTCACGTTGAAATATAAAACTTTTTGCATCTGTGTTCCTTTCTTGTTTGAGTACACACAAACAATATACAGTATAACAACAAAATCTGAGTCTTTACACTGAAATAGGTTCTGATAGTAGTGTTGTGAATATGTTACATTATTATGATCTCGGCTGTCACTAAGTTGGATTCATTTGATGTGTGTGTGTGTGTGTGTGTGTGTGTGTGTGTGTGTGTGGTCTCATTTTGAGCAGGAGTACATGATTTTGATTGCTGTGTTTCATTTTGCAAGATTTCTGTGTGGTGTGGGGAAATTGTCTAACTGTTTTGTGTTTTGTGTTTTGAGTTTTGAGTACCTGAGATGTAGTTTTAGCAAACGCGTGTTAACAATTGGGAAAAATTGTAAAGAAGATTATATGTGAAAACACCCTTTGATGTCCTATTGTTAGAGACACCATAGACACTGAAGAAGAAACACACATGCACGCAAGCACACAGTTGTTTTGGGGGAAAATGTTAAAGATGATGCACATTATCTTAAAAGAGCGCAGTTAGTTAACTGAATAGCATCATAAAGGTTAAAAGCATACAGTGGGGAAAAAAAGTATTTAGTCAGCCACCAATTGTGCAAGTTCTCCCACTTAAAAGATGAGAGGCCTGTAATTTTCATCATAGGTACACGTCAACTATGACAGACAAAATGAGGAAAAAAAATCCAGAAAATCACATTGTAGGATTTTTAATGAATTGATTTGCAAATGATGGTGGAAAATAAGTATTTGGTCAACAACAAAAGTTTCTCAATACTTTGTTATATATACCCTTTGTTGGCAATGACACAGGTCAAACGTTTTCTGTAAGTCTTCACAAGGTTTTCACACACTGTTGCTGGTATTTTGGCCCATTCCTCCATGCAGATCTCCTCTAGAGCAGTGATGTTTTGGGGCTGTCGCTGGGCAACACGAACTTTCAACTCCCTCCAAAGATTTTCTATGGGGTTGAGATCTGGAGACTGTCTAGGCCACTCCAGGACCTTGAAATGCTTCTTACGAAGCCACTCCTTCGTTGCCCGGGCGGTGTGTTTGGGATCATTGTCATGCTGAAAGACCCAGCCACGTTTCATCTTCAATGCCCTTGCTGATGGAAGGAGGTTTTCACTCAAAATCTCACGATACATGGCCCCATTCATTCTTTCCTTTACACAGATCAGTCGTCCTGGTCCCTTTGCAGAAAAACAGCCCCAAAGCATGATGTTTACACCCCCATGCTTCACAGTAGGTATGGTGTTCTTTGGATGCAACTCAGCATTCTTTGTCCTCCAAACACGACGAGTTGAGTTTTTACCAAAAAGTTCTATTTTGGTTTCATCTGACCATATGACATTCTCCCAATCCTCTTTTGGATCATACAAATGCTTCAGACGGGCCTGGACATGTACTGGCTTAAGCAGGGGGACACGTCTGGCACTGCAGGATTTGAGTCCCTGGCGGCGTAGTGTGTTACTGATGGTAGGCTTTGTTACTTTGGTCCCAGCTCTCTGCAGGTCAATCACTAGGTCCCCCGTGTGGTTCTGGGATTTTTGCTCACCGTTCTTGTGATCATTTTGACCCCCACAGGGTGATATCTTGCGTGGAGCCCCAGATCGAGGGAGATTATCAGTGGTCTTGTATGTCTTCCATTTCCTAATAATTGCTCCCACAGTTGATTTCTTCAAACCAAGCTGCTTACCTATTGCAGATTTAGTCTTCCCAGCCTGGTGCAGGTCTACAATTTTGTTTCTGGTGTCCTTTGACAGCTCTTTGGTCTTGGCCATAGTAGAGTTTGGAGTGTGACTGTTTGAGGTTGTGGACAGGTGTCTTTTATACTGATAACAAGTTCAAACAGGTGCCATTAATACAGGTAACGAGTGGAGGACAGAGGAGCCTCTTAAAGAAGAAGTTACAGGTCTGTAGAGCCAGAAATCTTGCTTGTTTGTAGGTGACCAAATACTTATATTCCACCATAATTTGCAAATAAATTCATTAAAAATCCTACAATGAGATTTTTCTGGATTTTATTTCTCAATTTTTCTGTCATAGTTGACGTGTACCTATGATGAAAATTACAGGCCTCTCTCATCTTTTAAGTGGGGAGAACTTGCACAATTGGTGGCTGACTAAATACTTTTTCCCCCACTGTAATTTCTCTACTCTTCATTTCTAACCCTCACCAGATTATTCCTTTACAGCGTGGTATTCATTCCTCTGATGTTCCAGGTGGGCATGGCAATGTGTGTACTTCTTCATTGCATACAAATGTGTGGGCGCCACACCTCCAAATATCCATTAATAACAATTTCTTATAGATAGAATGATAATATATGCATTATTCATAGCTCATGGATGCAGAATATTTGTGCAGGAGAATTATTTATTTCTTTAAGGTGTTTTGCCCAATGGAGAGTCACATATGACTGTATATTAAGAACATCCATGCCTGAAGTCACATTTAACCCATTAACAGGCAGTTCAACAAATGTAAATACAATTAAATATATGAACTTTGTATGGCATATTTTATCATCTCAACCAATGTCATTTAGTAAAATGCTCATGTGGTTTTCATTATCGGACTCCCATATTTTTTTAAACATTAATTCAAAGATGGTTGATATCCAGGAAGTGAACATAAAGCAAAAACCGAACCTCATTTACCACCATTTTTGTTGTACTAATTGTGTATAAAATGTACTAATTGTGTATAAAATTTGTAAAATCTTGTTGACCTTTAAAACATAATTTAACAATGATTCAATGACTAATATGCTATTGTTTTACAATTTTAGGAACTCCTGAAAATTGTGCTCTACCAGGCGATTGAGTTGACCACTAATGGAATGCTATTACGTTTGTGCAAATACATAAATCCTTTCAAATCCATATAATTATTTACTGTCTGCCTGTTATCTTCAACATGTTTCACAATATCATAAAGTACATGTAATTTTACTGGTATTCTAAGCATATAAACTGTAAACCCATTCATTTACATGCATTTGTCTATTCATATTTTGACACACAAATGTATCATATTTTATTAATATTTATATCAGTCCTCATCTAACTAGGCCTATCTTCCATTATAAGTAAATGAAGCAGACATAATGTAAATTCATGTATACTTTTTTGGATGATTTAAAAAGTCTAATTCCAATAGAAAATCAGTTTTTCTCTAATTGGGCAACCCAACCAGCTGGTTGAGATGTTTGTGATCGTTATCTATCAAAGTTTAAGTAATGCAAACAAAACATTTATCATTTATGGCCTATACTGAGGCTAAATACAAATATTTTTCTGATATGTTTTTATTGGTGTGCCAGTTAAAGGGTTAATGGTCTTTATCCTCAGCAACCCAATCGATTTCTACACCCCCTACAGCCACTTTTAACGACAAATAGATTTTGAAACATTTACTTTGTCACTTGTCAGTCCTGCCTCTGAATACTTTGGCTTGCAGTGTTGGAACATAGTACAGTAGAGGTAATATTTGTGACAATGATATCCTTTTACAGTGCTAAATAACATCTGTGAAACTTTATGTTTGTGTCTTAACGTATCCACAGTTGAACATGCATTTAAAATAGTTTCTACTTTACCCTTCCCCAAAACGTTCTGTATCCTAAAGTTATCTTACTCTGCACTGTAGGTCCACCTATCCATGATGCAATGTCCTGAGTCCGTTTTTTATGATCCCCATCATCAATTCTAATAATGTATTTTCTCTTAATGTCTCACATTGTGTTCTCTGTTCTCAGCATGACTCAGATGGCTTTCTGGGGAAATGGTTGCTGTGTTGGTTGTACGTGCCCAACCTACTCAGCTGCCTCAATTAAAACTAGGAATGTACATAGGACATATTTCTCCTTAGACTATTCAAACATTGACATTTACTGTCCTCATATTTAGCTGCATGCTCAACACTTTCAATGAACTGGACCTGTTGGTATTTTTGGATGGCAACATTATATTTTCGCCAGAAGCAGATACTATAAAAGTAAGAGGATGTTTGGTGGCAACACCTGAAGTGTGCAGAGACAGGAGTTTAGGTAATTGTCACGTTCGTTCAATGACGGACAGACCAAGGCGCAAGCTAATATACTGTACATGTTTATTCAACTTAATAAACACTACGACAAAACAAGAACGAACAAACGTGAAGTCCAAGGTAGAACACACAACATACCTTACAAGGAACAAGATCCCACAACTAACACAGTACCAATAGGCTGCCTAAGTATGATCCCCCAATCAGACAACGGCGACAGCTGCCCTCTGATTGGAACCACACCGGCCAACATAGATCTATACATACTAGAGTACAACATAGAATATATACAACAAGGGAATATACACACCCTGACTCAACATATACAGTCCCCTGAGTCAGGACGGCAGTACCCCCCGCCACAGCGCCTGGCGTATCGCTGGGAAGAAGGAGAGGGGGAAGCAGCATTCGAGGTCCAGACCAGACCACAACAGGGAGGCGGAGAGGTGTTGTCGTCACGCCCGAGCCGGATCCACCTCCGACCGCACCACCTTCACATACCAGGGTAGGGGCCGGGTGGGCATTCCGCCTCGGAGGCGGATCCGGCTCCGGGCGTGACGACCACACCCTCTCCGCCTCCCTGTTGCGCCCCTGGTCTGGTCTGGACCTTGGCGTGCTGCTTCCCCTCTCCTTCCTCCCACGATACGCCAGGCGCTGTCTGGACCCTGGTGTGGGAGACCCCGAACCTGGAGAGGGGCTGACGTCATGGTCTGGACTGGAGCCGCTGACCGGAGCTGGATCAGGCACCGGTGGAGCGGACTGCTCTGGTTCCGGAGTGGAGCAGCTGACCGTGGTTCCGGAGTGGAGCAGCTGACCGTGGAACGGGCATGGGCCGTGCCGGACTGGACAAACGCACCACTGGTCTGGTGCGAGGAGCAGGAACAGGCCGGGCCGGACTGGCGATGCGCACCACTGGCTTGGTGCGAGGAGCAGGAACGGGCCGGGCCGGACTGGGAACACACACCACTGGCTTGGTGCGGGGAGCAGGAACGGGCCGGACCGGACTGGCAACACGCACCACTTGCTTGGTGCGAGGAGCAGGACTGGGTTCCTTTATTAAACCCCGTTCCTTCTGCTGCCTAACCAGCTCCTCTCGCCGTGCCTCTACTTTTTCCTTCTCCCTTTTAGCCTCCTGTAGCGCCTCCCTCTGACCGAATAACTCCTGCTCCCTCTGAGCCAACAGCCCCCGTAACATGGTGGCCTCCTCTCCTAACCTGCAGATCCGCCCTTTCACGGCCTCCTGCTGCCTCGTCGTCCACACCGTGTGACTCCCCCCAAAATGTTCTTGGGGTTGCCTCGGGTCTCCGTTGTTGGCACTGTTGGTGCCATTTCTCCTCTCCTACCCGGGCTTCCTCCTTCATCGCCTTCCGATAACGGACGGCCTCCTCCTCTGTAATTCTCCCCCAACCGAGGAGGACATCTACTAATGTTACCTCCTGTTGAGTCCCAGGCGTTTGCTCCTTCCCTGCCTGGGCATCTACCTTAGCCCATGGTCCTTTCCCCGCAAATATCTCTTCCCAAGACCACAATTTGCCCACCTGTGACCTGGCCATTCGCTCCGCCTGGGCACGCTGCTTGGTCCTCGTTTGGTGGGATCTTCTGTCATGTTCGTTCAATGTCGGGACAGACCAAGGCGCAGCGTGATA
>NW_025537687.1:0-26772 GCF_020615455.1 Coregonus clupeaformis | reverse complement strand
ATGTAACGATCCCGGCAGTCTGAGTCGGGTCCTGTCTGTGGACTAGTTTTTCTGTTCGTGATCTCCAGTTTCCCGAGGGTTCTGGAACGCTCCGGGGAGCTCTCTTGATTTCCGCACCTGCATCCCATCAGCAATCTGCACACCTGGTCCTGATCATCACCCTTCTTAGGCTCTGGCCTAACATCCATTCCCTGCCGGATCGTTAGCCATGAACATCACTCGTCCGGAGCCTTCATCCAACCTCTGCCTGGTAGTCGGCGGCTGCCGAGCCATGACGGGATCAACCACTGCACCCCCAACAACTAATCAACGCCGCCCGCTCTGTTCCCTGGATTATTCAGCATCACTCTTGAATTTGTAAATAAACACTCACCTTCGTTTCAACTTACCTTGTCCTGGTCTGCTTCTGGGTTCTGGCTTTGTAACTCGTGACAGAACGATCCGGCCAGTAATGAACCCAGCGGACCTGGACTCTGTTCGCCATGCCATTACCCATCAGGAGAAGATGTTGGGCCATCATAGCACGGAGCTACAGGAGATCGCGTTGGCAGTTCGGAACCTTTCTACCGGTCTGACGGAGGTCCAGAACCAGCGCAAGTTTCCGGTGGAGGATCCACTACCGGTTTCACCCATCTCGCCTGCCGCGTCTGAAGCGGTGTCCTTCCGTGAGCCCAAGGTTCCGACGCCGGATAAATATGAGGGGGAGCTGGGAAGATGCCGTTCTTTCCTTATGCAGTGTGGGTTAGTGTTCGATCTACAGCCCTACTCTTATGCCACAGACAAGGCTAGGATAGCCTTTGTGATTGAGTTGCTGCGTGGTCGAGCGCTGGAGTGGGCTTCAGCCGTTTGGGAACGACAAGACCCCTGCATGGCTTCATACCAGGGGTTCACGGCCGAGATGAGGAAGCTCTTCGACCATTCCGTCCCGAGGGAGGGACGCAGCTAGGCGCCTGTTTTCGCTCCACCAAGGAACTCGCAGCGTGGCCGACTTCGTGATCGAGTTCAAGACGTTGGCTGTGGAGAGTGGGTGGAATGAGGAGTCTCTGCAAGCGGCCTTTTACCAGGGTCTGTCGGAGCAGCTCAAGGATGAGCTGATCTCCTATCCGGAGCCTAGTGACCTGGACAGCTTGGTAGCCTTGTCTATTCGGGTGGATAATCGAGTCCGAGAGCGAAGGAGGGAGAAGCAATGGGGTCCGGCCCAGTCGATCAGCTTCTCAGTTCCCAGTCGGGTCGGGTGGTGGACCAGAACACGTCGATCATTCTCCACCACAAAGGATTAGTGGAGAGGTCCTCTCTCCCGATTCTGAACCCATGCAAGTGGGGCGGCACGGGTTAACCAAGGAGGAGCGTCAACATAGACGTAAGACCAACTGCTGCCTCTACTGTGGTAGCTCGGGACATTACATCTCCACTTGTTCCCGGCGGTCGTCAAACTGCCCGGCTCGCTAAAGTTGGGAGGACTTTTAGCGAGCCAGTTTCAACCTCTCAGTACCTCTGTCAGACCCCGTTTCCGGCTACCCTTGTGAACAGGAATCAGAGCTTAGCGATTAACGCTTTATCGATTCAGGTGCCGATGGAAGCTTTCTTGATGCCGAGTTGGTGGAACAGCTGGGGCTTTCCAAGGAGCAATTGCCGGAAGCCATTGAAGCGACCACTCTGAACGGCAGTAGTCTGGCACGTATCACGATGAGGACTGAACCGGTTAAGATGCTGTTGTCGGGGAATCATTCGGAGATGATTTCATTCTTCATTCTGCCGTCTTCCCATGTTCCTCTGGTCCTTGGATACCCCTGGCTGAAGGAACACAATCCCACGTTCGATTGGGTGACGGGCAAGGTAACGAGTTGGAGCCTTGATTGTCATGCTAACTGTCTCAAGACTGCCTGTCCCCATTCGGTTCCCAGTCAGGTGATTGAGGCTAAACCCCCAGATTTGTCCCTGGTTCCCCGAGACATATCACGATTTGGGGGAAGTGTTCAGTAAGCAGAAGGCTCTGTCACTCCCTCCCCACCGACCATATGATTGTGCCATCAACCTGTTCCCTGGAGCTGTCTACCCCAAGGGAAGGTTATACAGTATCTCCCGCCCTGAACGTGAGGCTTTGGAGACCTACATCAAGGAGTCCCTAGCTGCTGGTCTCGCTTTCGTCCCTCGTCATCACCCCTGGGGCAGGATTCTTCTTTGTGGGTAAGAAGGATGGCTCTCTTCGACCGTGTATTGATTATCGGGGGTTGAATGACATCACGGTCAAGAACAAGTATCCCCTGCCCTTGATGAGTTCTGCCTTCGACTCCTTACAGGGTGCTACGGTGTTCACCAAGCTAGACCTACGCAATGCGTATCACATGGTCCGGATCAGAGAGGGAGACGAGTGGTTGACGGGTTTCAATACACCGATGGGTCACTTGAGTATCAGGTGATGCCGTTTGGACTGACCAATGCTCCAGCGGTATTCCAGAGTATGGTGAACGACGTCCTGAGAGATATGATCGGTCTCTTTGTGTTTGTTTACCTGGATGACATTCTGATCTTCTCGAAGGAACCTTCCGACCACGTCCAGCATGTCCGGCAGGTTCTGCAGCGATTGTTGGAGAATCGCCTGTTCGTGAAGGCCGAGAAGTGCGAGTTTCACGCCCACACGACATCCTTTCTCGGGTACATCATCTCCAGGGGAGAGATTAGGATGGACCAGGAGAAGGTTAGAGCGGTTCTGGAATGGGCCCAGCCCGGTACGAGATTGCAGCTCCAGAGATTTTTTGGGGTTTGCGAATTTCTACCGCAGATTCATCCGGGATTACAGCCGTGTGGCCGCTCCGTTAACTGCCTTGACTTCCAGTATCAGGAGCTTCAAGTGGAATCCGGAGGCGGATCGAGCGTTTCTGGATTTGAAGAGGCGATTCACCAACGCACCGATTCTCTCTCAACCGGACACGGCCCGTCAGTTCGCGTTGAAGTGGACGCGTCTGATGTGGAGTTGGCGCCATCTTGTCGCAGCGATGCTCCACGGACAGTAAACTCCATCCCTGCGCCTACTACTCGTCGCCTTTCGCCTGCGGAGAGGAATTACGATGTGGGTAACCGGGAGCTTCTCGCGGTGAAACTTGCCTTGGATTAGTGGCGCCACTGGTTGGAGGGGGCGGAGCAACCGTTTATTGTCTGGACTGACCACAAGAATCTTGCTTACGTGCAATCGGCTAGACGTCTCAACTCCCGTCAGGCCAGGTGGTCGTTGTTTTTCGGACGATTCAATTTTTTCCCTGACGTTCCGACCTGGATCTAAGAACGGCAAGGCGGACGCCTTGTCTCGGATGTTCTCAAGACGGAGGAGAGTGGGTCCAAGACCGAGACAATTCTCCCCCGGAACTGCGTCGTGGGGAGCTGTTAGGTGGAAGATTGAGGAGGAGGTGATGGCGGCTCTTCGGACGCAGCCCGGTCCCGGTAACGGTCCACCCGGTCGGTTGTTTGTGCCTGAGTCGGTTCGTCCTGCGGTCCTCAAATGGTCCCACGCCAGCAAGATGGCTTGTCACCCTGGCGTGGCTCGGACGATGGCGTTTCTTCGCAGACGCTTTTGGTGGCCTGCCATGGCCGAGGATACTCGGGGTTATGTTGCTGCCTGTCCAGTGTGTGCGCAGAATAAGGGTACCAATCGGCCCAGCTCTGGACTACTTCACCCCCTTCCTATTCCCCGGCGACCATGGTCGCATCTGGCCCTGGACTTTGACACTGGGTTGCCCGCTTCTGAGGGGAACACGGTCGTTCTGACTATCGTGGACAGATTCAGCAAGTTCGCCCACTTTGTGCCAATTGCCAAGCTTCCCTCTGCCTCGGAGACGTCCGAGATCCTGGTTAGGGAGGTTTTCAGGGTCCACGGGTTGCCCAGTGATATCGTTTCCGACCGTGGCCCTCAGTTTACCTCTGCTGTCTGGAAGTCCTTCTGTTTGGCCATTGGAGCTACAGTCAGTCTCACATCTGGTTTTCACCCCCAATCTAATGGTCAGGCGGAGAGAGCCAACCAGAAGATGGAATCCACGCTACGCTGCCTGGCCTCTTCCAACCCCACCTCCTGGGTCTCTCAGTTGCCTTGGGTTGAGTATGCCCACAATACTCTCCCCTACATCTGCCACTGGGATGTCTCCCTTCCAGTGCCTGTATGGCTACCAACCTCCCTTGTTCCCTTCTCAGGAGAAGGAGCTCTCAGTGCCTTCTGTTCAGGCCCATATTCGCGTTGCCACCGGACCTGGCATCGGGCCAGAAAGGCACTCCTTAGAGTTTCGGACCGGTATCAGCTCCAGGCGAATCGTCGCCGGATCCCCGCTTCCCACCTATACCATCGGAGATAGGGTCTGGTTGGCCACACGGGATCTTCCTTTACGGACTGAGTCTAGGAAGTTGTTACCGAAGTTCATTGGTCCGTTTGTGGTGGAGAAGGTGATCAATCCGGTGGCAGTTCGACTCAAACTCCCGAGGACGCTCAGAGTCCATCCCACCTTTCATGTCTCCTGCCTCAAGCCTGTTTTCCTCAGTCCTCTGTTGCCTCCTCCGCCTCCTCCTCCTCCTCCTCGGATGATCGGAGGTGGTCCTGCCTACACGGTGCGACGCATTATGGATTCCAGACGGCGGGGCCGGGGTTTCCAGTATCTCGTGGACTGGGAGGGGTATGGTCCGGAAGAGAGGAGTTGGATTCCGCGGCGACAGATCCTAGATGCTGACCTCATCCGTGACTTCTACCGCCTCCATCCTGGCGCTCCGGGGAGTCCGCCCGGTGGCGTTGGTCGGAGGGGGGTACTGTAACGATCCCGGCAGTCTGAGTCGGGTCCTGTCTGTGGACTAGTTTTTCTGTTCGTGATCTCCAGTTTCCCGAGGGTTCTGGAACGCTCCGGGGAGCTCTCTTGATTTCCGCACCTGCATCCCATCAGCAATCTGCACACCTGGTCCTGATCATCACCCTTCTTAGGCTCTGGCCTAACATCCATTCCCTGCCGGATCGTTAGCCATGAACATCACTCGTCAAGAGCCTTCATCCAACCTCTGCCTGGTAGTCGGCGGCTGCCGAGCCATGACGGGATCAACCACTGCACCCCCAACAACTAATCAACGCCGCCCGCTCTGTTCCCTGGATTATTCAGCATCACTCTTGAATTTGTAAATAAACACTCACCTTCGTTTCAACTTACCTTGTCCTGGTCTGCTTCTGGGTTCTGGCTTTGTAACTCGTGACAGAAAAGCACATATCTACGCCCTGAATGAAGGGAACAGGGGAGGAGAGGGAGAGAATGAATGAAGGGAGGGAAAGGAGCGGGAGAGGAGAGGGGGAATATGTTTGTGAGTGGAGGATGAGTTCAGGTAAAGCGACAGATGGAGGTAGAAGGATAGACTTTTGAAATTTGAATCTATGGCTCAGGACGACTGGAGGCAGGTAAAAAGATAGGGGGGTTAGCTATGGAGGAGAGTGAATGTCTTACATCCCCCTTTACTCAGGCAAAGCCGAGGTCAAACACTTTTTGAAATCTTTAAAATACTTCGAGCATTTGCTTTAGCCTGCTTGGAGTTCTAGGTTGGAGGGGTTTGCACTTTTGGGACTTTTCTATTGGTTCCATTGCACCAGGCAAGCTCAATCAAGCACAGCTAAAGTATTTGAAATGATTTCAAATAGAATTTTGTCACGATCGTCGAAAGGAGGAGACCAAAGCGCAGCGTGTTGAGCGAACATCGTAGACTTTATTATAAAGAAACCACGATCAAAACAACAAACCAAATATGACGAAAGTGAAGTCCAATACTGATAATGACTAACAGCAACAAGGAAACAAAAACCCACAAAACCAAGGTGAAACCACACAGTATAAATATGGCTCCCAATCAGAGATAACGAGCCGACAGCTGACATTCGTTACCTCCGATTGGGAGTCATATGACTAATCAACATGAAAACCAAACATAGAAATGAAACAACTAGATCCCACATAGAACTACACCCAAATGAAAATGACAACCCTGGCTCACTACTAAAAGTCCCGGAGCCAGAACGTCACAAATTTGAGGTCACACTTTATTTGGATAGTCCGGATAGTCAATCTGTAGATGCTCTACAAATGGTCATACTATCAACAAACTGTTGATAAGCAACTGCTTGCTAAGGTTAGGGTTAGGGTTAGGTTTAGAATAAGGGTTAGGGTAAGGGTTAAGGTTAGGGCTAGGTTAAGGGTTAAGTTTAGGATTAGGATAAGGGTTAAGGTTAGGGTTAGGGTTAGTAGTTGAAATGTTACTGATAGTCTGTAGAGCATCTACAGATGGACTATCCAAATAAAGTATTACTGAATTTGAACCCAGGTCTGCTTGGGGCCATGTTGGCACCAGCGAGGTGACCCTGGTCTGACATCTGCTGTTGTGCTCACATTCCTGAAGGCTGGCCAGGTCTGCTCCGAGGGCAGGACTCACAACACAAAGCCTGTATCAGAGAACACACAAGCCTCTCCAGCGCTGCGCTAAACCCACTTGGGGGAGAGATGCAATATTGAAAAGGCCGGTGCCATTTGAAGTCATTGACAGAAATGCTCAAAGCAGGGCCTGGGCAATCCAGCCCTCATTTCCGCCCCAGCATTTCAAGCAGCTGTGCTCTGCTTGGGCCTGGAATGATTGGTTTGGTTGCCGTTGGCCTTGCATCACGGCCTGTGTGTGTGTGTCTAACCCCACAAGGCTTGTATCTATAGCAAGACACAGGAAATATGGGCGAATGGAAAGGACATATTGTAGGTGAAAGTTAAACAAGGTC
The DNA here is from genome assembly GCF_020615455.1 of Coregonus clupeaformis. NCBI lineage: Eukaryota > Metazoa > Chordata > Actinopteri > Salmoniformes > Salmonidae > Coregonus > Coregonus clupeaformis. Next base: position 20,000 of record NW_025537687.1, on the reverse strand, counting down.
ATGTTATTTTTCAGGGGCTCTCCAGGATTGTTCCAGTCTGGTCCATGCCAAAGAATCATTCTTGGGAGACCCTTTTAGTGTGCCTTGGATGACAGCAGTTAACTGGAAAGGTGAATAGGACTCCCTGATGTAATGTAAATGAGAGTCATGGTAGGCCAGATGCGGGAATTGATTAGTCAGTTGACCCCTGTTAAAGTACGACCAACTGCTCTAATCTCAGGCATGTCATGGGCTAAGATGGCTGGCTGAGATACGCTTTAATTTATGAAGGCCTGTCATTGGCTACGATATAAATTACTTGTTCATGTAATATATATGATGAAAAGTGATGACAAGTGTGTTGATCCTTAGCTCAATAGTACCTCATGTTATTAAATAATTTATTACATGGAAAATTGGGGTCAGAGTCTACCTAATTATCATACACGTTTTAAATTATACACATTTTCTGATAAGGTTAACACAGCATGCATTAGTCATCTCTGCTAGTAATGAATTATTATTCATAATTATTTATTACATAGACTGTATCGTGTTTAGCATTTACTAAGCACACAACCTTGTTGGTTGCTATACCTTAAGGCTAGCACTCACATTCATCAAACGCTTTCTTTTTCGAGCTGACCCACAACATCTCCCACTAGTTGTTATCAGGCCTTTGAGTTAACACTGAGTAATTGACCACCAGTCCAGTGCAGCGTTTTCTCCCCAGAGTGTAGATAGCTGGGAAGCCTGGTTAGGCGTGAGCGCATGGGGGGAAACTCTGCTTAATGATGTGCTGTGCATGAAAACAAAAATGCTAATCAGCTATGAAACTCCCTCTGTGTTTTCCCAGGCAAACGGCTCCTCTTCCAAAACATATACTTTCCTTAGAAAAGCACTTTCAAACAATTACAGTGGAAGAAAAAATAATAATATCATTAAGACATATTCCGGCTAATTAATTTTGGAGGAATAGGAGTCGTCTTGTATGTGCGGGGGAGAATATACGAAAATAACAGCGAGAGAGTTTCTCTTGTTCATTGGAGGAACCCTGCTGGGAGAGGTAAAATAACCCCCGGTCAGGCTTTTTTGCTTTTTAATAATAATAGAGTTACTTTTTTCTAATTATGCAAATAGGAGGACTGATTAGCATAGCTGGTGTTCGGCGTCGCTACACAGAAGCGAGAGGGCCAGAATGCCCTTGAAGACGGGAACGGTTTCAGTCTGTTTTTGTTTTGTTGTTTAATCAGGGTTTTTTCTTCTTTACTTTAATGAGCACATAAAGACGTTAGAGGCTGTTCCCCTTTAGTGTTTCTTTCTTTACGTCCTCCACCACCCCTATGTTCACTCTCTCCCTCTACCCTCACCCTATCACCCTACCCTCACCCTATCACCCTACCCTCACCCTATAACCCTACCCTCACCCTATCACCCTACCCTCACCCTATCACCCTACCCTCACCCTATCACCCTACCCTCACCCTATCACCCCTATGTTCACTCTCTCCCTCTACCCTCACCCTATCACCCTACCCTCACCCTATCACCACTATGTTCACTCTCTCCCTCTACCCTCACCCTATCACCCTACCCTCACCCTATCACCCTACCCTCACCCTATCACCCTACCCTTACCCTATCACCCCTATGTTCACTCTCTCCCTCTACCCTCACCCTATCACCCTACCCTCACCCTATCACCCTACCCTCACCCTATCACCCTACCCTCACCCTATCACCCCTATGTTCTTCACTCTCTCCCTCTACCCTCACCCTATCACCCTACCCTCACCCTATCACCCCTATGTTCACTCTCTCCCTCTACCCTCACCCTATCACCCTACCCTCACCCTATCACCCCTATGTTCTTCACTCTCTCCCTCTACCCTCACCCTCTCACCCCTATGTTCACTCTCTCCCTCTACTCTCACCCTCTCACCCCTATGTTCACTCTCTCCCTCTACCCTCACCCTATCACCCCTATGTTCACTCTCTCCCTCTACCCTCACCCTATCACCCCTATGTTCACTCTCTCCCTCTACCCTCACCCTATCACCCCTATGTTCTTCACTCTACCCTCACCCTATCACCCCTATGTTCACTCTCTCCCTCTACCCTCACCCTATCACCCCTATGTTCACTCTCTCCCTCTACCCTCACCCTATCACCCCTATGTTCTTCACTCTACCCTCACCCTATCACCCCTATGTTCTTCACTCTCTCCCTCTACCCTCACCCTATCACCCCTATGTTCACTCTCTCCCTCTACCCCTCACCCTATCACCCTACCCTCACCCTATCACCCCTATGTTCACTCTCTCCCTCTACCCTCACCCTATCACCCTACCCTCACCCTATCACCCCTATGTTCACTCTCTCCCTCTACCCTCACCCTATCACCCCTATGTTCACTCTCTCCCTCTACCCTCACCCTATCACCCCTATGTTCACTCTCTCCCTCTACCCTCACCCTATCACCCCTATGTTCTTCACTCTACCCTCACCCTATCACCCCTATGTTCACTCTCTCCCTCTACCCTCACCCTATCACCCCTATGTTCACTCTCTCCCTCTACCCTCACCCTATCACCCCTATGTTCTTCACTCTACCCTCACCCTATCACCCCTATGTTCTTCACTCTCTCCCTCTACCCTCACCCTATCACCCCTATGTTCACTCTCTCCCTCTACCCTCACCCTATCACCCTACCCTCACCCTATCACCCCTATGTTCACTCTCTCCCTCTACCCTCACCCTATCACCCTACCCTCACCCTATCACCCCTATGTTCACTCTCTCCCTCTACCCTCACCCTATCACCCTACCCTCACCCTATCACCCCTATGTTCACTCTCTCCCTCTACCCTCACCCTATCACCCTACCCTCACCCTATCACCCCTATGTTCACTCTCTCCCTCTACCCTCACCCTATCACCCCTATGTTCACTCTCTCCCTCTACCCTCACCCTATCACCCCTATGTTCACTCTCTCCCTCTACCCTCACCCTATCACCCCCTATGTTCTTCACTCTCTCCCTCTGCCCCCCTCCCCCCGCTCTCAGATGAGTGGGCTTTGCTGGTGTCTTTTCTCCTGTCAGATGCTCTGCTCCCAAGAGGCATGCGCTCCCTCTCTCCCTCTCTCCCTCCCACCTGTGGTTCCCCCTAAGGCACACCCCACCACTCCCCTCACACACCACCTGCAGCACAAACGTTTACCACCAATCGAATACCACCTAGTACACAACCATCATCACAGACCACCCAAATAATCCCACATATTACACAGAGGGAGACGGTTTTGTGGGTGGGTGACTACCCCAAGCCACAGGTTGCATTAACATGTAAATGTCAAAGATGAACAGCTACATTGCATTATTGTCACACATTCTGAAGTTAAAGCGTGGGGAATTGGCATTAGCTTTCATCAGTGAAATTGGTTAATAGAAGTATTATCTCTGCATGTATTCTACTGTATTCGTAAGACCTGTAGATTATTAAAACCAAACAAGCCTAATCCACTGGATCTTACTGTTCACCATATTGGGTATTTGATTAGCACATGCGATGAATACAACTGGTGTAGACTTTACAGTGAAATGCTTGCTTACGAAGCTTTCCCAATGATGCAGAGTTTTAAAATAATAATACAAAATAAAATAGTAACTAACACAAGAGCAATAAAATAAAATACACAAGAATGGAGCTATATACAGGACGTACCAGTACCAGATCAATGTGGAGCTATATACAGGGAGTACCAGTACCAGATCAATGTGGAGCTATATACAGGGGAGTACCAGTACCAGATCACTGTGGAGCTATATACAGGGAGTACCAGTACCAGATCAATGTGGAGCTATATACAGGGAGTACCAGTACCAGATCAATGTGGAGGTTTATACAGGGAGTACCAGTACCAGATCAATGTGGAGCTATATACAGGGAGTACCAGTACCAGATCAATGTGGAGCTATATACAGGGAGTACCAGTACCAGATCAATGTGGAGCTATATACAGGGAGTACCAGTACCAGATCACTGTGGAGCTATATACAGGGAGTACCAGTACCAGATCAATGTGGAGCTATATACAGGGAGTACCAGTACCAGATCAATGTGGAGCTATATACAGGGAGTACCAGTACCAGATCAATGTGGAGCTATATACAGGGAGTACCAGTACCAGAGCAATGTGGAGCTATATACAGGGATTACCAGTACCAGATCACTGTGGAGCTATATACAGGAAGAACCAGTACCACATCAATGTGGAGCTATATACAAAGAAACCACTACTAAAGGACACCAGTAAGAAGAAGAGACCTGCTTGGGCCAAGAAACACGAGCAATGGACATTAGACCAGTGGAAATGTATCCTTTGGTCTGGAGTCCAAATTTGAGATTTTTGGTTCCAACCGCCGTGTCTTTGTGAGACGCGTTGTGGGTGAACGGATGATCTCCGCGTGTGTAGTTCCCACCGTAAAGCATGGAGGAGGAGGTGTTATGGTGTGGAGCTGCTTTGCTGGTGACACTGTCTGATTTATTTAGAATTCAAGGCACACTTAACCAGCATGGCTACCACAGCATTCTGCAGCGATACGCCATCCCTTCTGGTTTGGGCTTAGTGGGACTATCATTTGTTTTTCAACAGGACAATGACCCAACACACCTCCAGGCTGTGTAAGTGATATTTTACCAAGAAGGAGAGTGATGGAGTGCTGCATCAGATGACCTGGCCTCCACAATCCCCCGACCTCAACCCAATTGAGATGGTTTGGGATGAGTCGGACGGCAGAGTGAAGGAAAAGCAGCCAACAAGTGCTCAGCATAGACTGTTGGAAAAGACTGTTGGAAAGACTGTTGGAAAAGCATTCCAGGTGAAGCTGGTTGAGAGAATGCCACGACTGTGCAAAGCTGTAAGGCAAATTGTGGCTATTTGACACTTTTTTGGTTACTACATGATTACATATGTGTTATTTCATAGTTTTAATGTCTTCACTATTATTCTACAATGTAAAAAAAATAGTAAAAATAAAGAAAAACCCTTTAATGAGTAGGTGTGTCCAAACTTTTGACTGGTACTGTACATGAAGGCAGGGTAAAGTGACTAGACATCAGGATAGATAATAATATGGTATTTGAGGTAGATATGTACATGAAGGCAGGGTAAAGTGACTAGGCATCAGGATAGATAATAATAAGGTATTTGAGGTAGATATGTACATGAAGGCAGGGTAAAGTGACTAGGCATCAGGATAGATAATAATAAGGTATTTGAGGTAGATATGTACATGAAGGCAGGGTAAAGTGACTAGGCATCAGGATAGATAATAATAAGGTATTTGAGGTAGATATGCACATGAAGGCAGGGTAAAGTGACTAGGCATCAGGATAGATAATAATAAGGTATTTGAGGTAGATATGTACATGAAGGCAGGGTAAAGTGACTAGGCATCAGGATAGATAATAATAAGGTATTTGAGGTAGATATGTACATGAAGGCAGGGTAAAGTGACTAGGCATCAGGATAGATAATAATAAGGTATTTGAGGTAGATATGTACATGAAGGCAGGGTAAAGTGACTAGGCATCAGGATAGATAATAATAAGGTATTTGAGGTAGATATGTACATGAAGGCAGGGTAAAGTGACTAGGCATCAGGATAGATAATAATAAGGTATTTGAGGTAGATATGTACATGAAGGCAGGGTAAAGTGACTAGGCATCAGGACAGATAATAATAAGGTATTTGAGGTAGATATGTACATGAAGGCAGGGTAAAGTGACTAGGCATCAGGATAGATAATAATAAGAGTAAAATAAAGAACAGAGTAGCAGAAGCATATGATGAGTGTAAAAGTGTGTGAGTGTGTGTGTGTCTGTGTATATATGTGTGTTTGAGTTGTGTCGGTATGCGTGTGTGTTGTGTGAGTATGTAGTGTTTGTGAATATGTGAGGGTTTTGTGTGGGAGTGACAGTATAGTGTGTGTGTGAGTGAGTGTGTATATGGTGTGTATATATAGTCTAGTGAGTGTGTATATGGTGTGTATATATAGTCTAGTGAGTGTGTATATAGTGTGTATATATAGTCTAGTGAGTGTGTATATGGTGTGTATATATAGTCTAGTGTGTGTGTATATAGTGTGTATATATAGTATAATGAGTGTGTATATAGTGTGTATATATAGTCTAGTGAGTGTGTATATAGTGTGTATATATAGTCTAGTGAGTGTGTATATGGTGTGTATATATAGTCTAGTGAGTGTGTATATAGTGTGTATATATAGTCTAGTGAGTGTGTATATAGTGTGTATATAGTGTGTGTATATAGTGTAGTGAGTGTGTATATGGTGTGTATATATAGTCTAGTGAGTGTGTATATAGTGTGTATATAGTGTGTGTATATAGTGTAGTGAGTGTGTATATGGTGTGTATATATAGTCTAGTGAGTGTGTATATGGTGTGTATATATAGTCTAGTGAGTGTGTATATAGTGTGTATATAGTGTGTGTATATAGTGTAGTGAGTGTGTATATGGTGGGTATATATAGTCTAGTGAGTGTGTATATGGTGTATATATAGTCTAGTGAGTGTGTATATAGTGTGTATATATAGTCTAGTGAGTGTGTATATGGTGTGTATATATAGTCTAGTGAGTGTGTATATGGTGTGTATATATAGTCTAGTGAGTGTGTATATGGTGTGTATATATAGTCTAGTGAGTGTGTATATGGTGTGTATATATAGTCTAGTGAGTGTGTATATGGTGTGTATATATAGTCTAGTGAGTGTGTATATGGTGTGTATATATAGTCTAGTGAGTGTGTATATGGTGTGTATATATAGTCTAGTGAGTGTGTATATGGTGTGTATATATAGTCTAGTGAGTGTGTATATGGTGTGTATATATAGTCTAGTGAGTGTGTATATGGTGTGTATATATAGTCTAGTGAGTGTGTATATGGTGTGTATATATAGTCTAGTGAGTGTGTATATGGTGTGTATATATAGTCTAGTGAGTGTGTATATGGTGTGTATATATAGTCTAGTGAGTGTGTATATGGTGTGTATATATAGTCTAGTGAGTGTGTATATGGTGTGTATATATAGTCTAGTGAGTGTGTATATGGTGTGTATATATAGTCTAGTGAGTGTGTATATGGTGTGTATATATAGTCTAGTGAGTGTGTATATGGTGTGTATATATAGTCTAGTGAGTGTGTATATAGTGTGTGTATATATAGTCTAGTGAGTGTGTATATAGTGTGTATATATAGTCTAGTGAGTGTGTATATGGTGTGTATATATAGTCTAGTGAGTGTGTATATGGTGTGTATATATAGTCTAGTGAGTGTGTATATGGTGTGTATATATAGTCTAGTGAGTGTGTATATAGTGTGTGTATATATAGTCTAGTGAGTGTGTATATAGTGTGTATATATAGTCTAGTGAGTGTGTATATGGTGTGTATATATAGTCTAGTGAGTGTGTATATGGTGTGTATATATAGTCTAGTGAGTGTGTATATGGTGTGTATATATAGTCTAGTGAGTGTGTATATGGTGTGTATATATAGTCTAGTGAGTGTGTATATGGTGTGTATATATAGTCTAGTGAGTGTGTATATAGTGTGTGTATATAGTCTAGTGAGTGTGTATATAGTGTGTATATATAGTCTAGTGAGTGTGTATATGGTGTGTATATATAGTCTAGTGAGTGTGTATATGGTGTGTATATATAGTCTAGTGAGTGTGTATATAGTGTGTATATATAGTCTAGTGAGTGTGTATATAGTGTGTATATATAGTCTAGTGAGTGTGTATATAGTGTGTATATATAGTCTAGTGAGTGTGTATATAGTGTGTATATAGTCTAGTGAGTGTGTATATAGTGTGTATATATAGTCTAGTGAGTGTGTATATAGTGTGTATATATAGTCTAGTGAGTGTGTATATAGTGTGTATATATAGTCTAGTCAGTGTGTATATAGTGTGTATATATAGTCTAGTGAGTGTGTATATAGTGTGTATATAGTCTAGTGAGTGTGTATATAGTGTGTATATATAGTCTAGTGAGTGTGTATATAGTGTGTATATATAGTCTAGTGAGTGTGTATATAGTGTGTATATATAGTATAGTGAGTGTGTATATATAGTCTAGTGAGTGTGTATATAGTGTGTATATATAGTCTAGTCAGTGTGTATATAGTGTGTATATAGTCTAGTGAGTGTGTATATAGTGTGTATATATAGTCTAGTCAGTGTGTATATAGTGTGTATATAGTCTAGTGAGTGTGTATATAGTGTGTATATATAGTCTAGTGAGTGTGTATATAGTGTGTATATATAGTCTAGTGAGTGTGTATATAGTGTGTATATATAGTCTAGTGAGTGTGTATATAGTGTGTATATATAGTCTAGTGAGTGTGTATATAGTGTGTATATATAGTATAGTGAGTGTGTATATAGTGTGTATATATAGTCTAGTGAGTGTGTATATGGTGTGTATGTATAGTCTAGTGAGTGTGTATATGACAGGTACACATGGGGTGGTGCACAATTGGCCCAGCGTCGTCCAAGGTAGGGGAGGGAATGGCCGGCAGGGATGTTTGTAGAGCATGGCGTTTGCAACGCCAGGGTTGTGGGTTCGATTCCCACGGGGGGCCAGTATGAAAAAATAACAAAATATATACAGTGAAGGAAAAAAGTATTTGATCCCCTGCTGATTTTGTAAGTTTGCACACTGACAAAGACATGATCAGTCTATAATTTTAATGGTAGGTTTATTTGAACAGTGAGAGACAGAATAACAACAAAAAAATCCAGAAAAACACGTCAAAAGTTTTATAAATTGATTTGCATTTTATTGAGGGAAATAAGTATTTGACCCCTCTGCAAAACATGACTTAGTACTTGGTGGCAAAACCTTTGTTGGCAATCACAGAGGTCAGACGTTTCTTGTAGTTGGCCACCAGGTTTGCACACATCTCAGGAGGGATTTTGTCCCACTGCTCTTTGCAGATCTTCTCCAAGTCATTAAGGTTTCGAGCCTGATGTTTGGCAACTCGAACCTTCAGCTCCCTCCACAGATTTTATATGGGATTAAGGTCTGGAGACTGGCTAGGCCACTCCAGGACCTTAATGTGCTTGTTCTTGAGCCACTCCTTTGTTGCCTTGGCCGTGTGTTTTGGGTCATTGTCATGCTGGAATACCCATCCACGATCCATTTTCAATGCCCTGGCTGAGGGAAGGAGGTTCTCACCCAAGATTTGACGGTACATGGCCCCGTCCATCGTCCCTTTGATGCGGTGAAGTTGTCCTGTCCCCTTAGCAGAAAAACACCCCCAAAGCATAATGTTTCCACCTCCATGTTTGATGGTGGGGATGGTGTTCTTGGGGTCATAGGCAGCATTCCTCCTCCTCCAAACACAGCGAGTTGAGTTGATGCCAAAGAGCTCGATTTCTGTCTCATCTGACCACAACACTTTCACCCAGTTCTACTCTGAATCATTCAGATGTTCATTGGCAAACGTCAGACGGCCCTGTATATGTGCTTTCTTGAGCAGGGGGACCGTGCGGGCGCTGCAGGATTTCAGTCCTTCACGGCATAGTGTGTTACCAATTGTTTTCTTGGTGACTATGGTCCCAGCTGCCTTGAGATCATTGATAAGATCCTCCCGTGTAGTTCTGGGCTGATTCTTCACCATTCTCATGATCATTGCAACTCCACGAGGTGAGATCTTGCATGGAGCCCCAGGCCGAGGGAGATTGACTGTTATTTTGTGTTTCTTCCGTTTGTGAATAATCGCACCAACTGTTGTCACCTTCTCACCAAGCTGCTTGGCGATGGTCTTGTAGCCCATTCCAGCCTTGTGTAGGTCTACAATCTTGTCCCTGACATCCTTGGAGAGCTCTTTGGTCTTGGCCATGGTGGAGAGTTTGGAATCTGATTGATTGATTGCTTCTGTGGACAGGAGTCTTTTATACAGGTAACAAACTGAGATTAGGAGCACTCCCTTTAAGAGTGTGCTCCTAATCTCAGTTCGTTACCTGTATAAAAGACACCTGGGAGCCAGAAATCTTTCTGATTGAGAGGGGGTCAAATACTTATTTCCCTCATTAAAATGCAAATCAATTTATAACATTTTTGACATGCGTTTTTCTGGATTTTGTTGTTGTTATTCTGTATCTAACTGTTCAAATAAACCTACCATTAAAATTATAGACTGATCATTTCTTTGTCAGTGGGCAAACGTACAAAATCAGGAGGGGATCAAATACTTTTTTCCCTCACTGTATAATGTATGCACTCACTAACTGTAAGTCGCTCTGGATAAGAGCGTCTGCTAAATGACTAATATGTAAATGTAAAATGTATATGGTGTGTATATATAGTATAGTGAACGTGTATATAGTGTGTATATATAGTATAGTGAGTGTGTATATAGTGTGTATATATAGTATAGTGAGTGTGTATATGGTGTGTATATATAGTCTAGTGAGTGTGTATATAGTGTGTATATATAGTCTAGTGAGTGTGTATATAGTGTGTGTATAAAGTCTAGTCAGTATATATAGTCTAGTGAGTGTGTATATAGTGTGTATTAGGGGTGTAACGATTCGTTTTAACAACGATTCGATTTGTATCACGATTCGTGGTTGTCGATACGATTCAAGGACGATATTGGTTCATTTAGAACGATACGATCCGAAACGATTCAGTGACTTGAAATCGATTCAGTAACCTTTTAGGCAAAAATTCAACCAGTGTGACTGAAATAAATACCTGGATACTGGACAGTGCAGGTGAAGTTTCCTAGATTCCTGTTTCTTGTAAGGACCGCAATGGTGGCTTGATAATTTCTCGCTCGTCGGCTTCTCCTCTGTCGTCCGCCATGCTATGTTTTGTTGTCTTTGCGCCTTTCGCGCTGCTGCTGGCGCGGGGCGATGACGTCACGGATAGGCAGACTGAATCGAGTAATGTTTAAAGCCTTTATCATTAAAAGTGCTAAGAAAAAACATCCATATAAAGTCTGACGTGCTTAAATCCAATGGGTTATTTCCTAGTATCGATACAATCGATTTATTACATTTTAAAACGATGTTAGATTGATATATGTTGTCCAAAAGGCTAACTCGCCGAGCACAGATCGATGTAGTTGGATCATAGGAATATAAATCGATACATCGATGTAGTAGATGGATCGTTACACCCCTAGTGTGTATATATAGTCTAGTCAGTATATATAGTCTAGTCAGTGTGTATATAGTGTGTATATAAAGTATAGTGAGTGTGTATATGGTGTGTATATATAGTATAGTGTGTGTATATAGTGTGTATATATAGTATAGTGAGTGTGTATATAGTGTGTATATATAGTCTAGTGAGTGTGTATATAGTGTGTGTATAAAGTATAGTGAGTGTGTATATGGTGTGTATATATAGTCTAGTGAGTGTGTATATAGTGTGTATATAAAGTATAGTAAGTGTGTATATAGTGTGTATATAAAGTATAGTCAGTATATATAGTCTAGTGAATGTGTATATAGTGTGTATATATAGTCTAGTGAGTGTGTATATAGTGTGTATATAAAGTATAGTAAGTGTGTATATAGTGTGTATATAAAGTATAGTAAGTGTGCGTAGGGTCAGTGCAAGATAGCGTCAGTGCAGATAGTTCAGGTAACCATTAATTGGCTATTTAGCAATCTGGCTATTTAGAAATCTTATGGCTTGGGGGTAGAAGCTGGTCCACACTGTCTAGATCAGGGGTCCCCAATTATATTGAACAAGAATAGACAATGCCACATGCAACAATTTCAAAGATTTTACTGAATTACAGTTCATATAAGGAAATCAGTCAATTGAAATAAATTAGTTAGGCCCTAATCTATGGATTTCACATGACTGGGCACATGACCCTCGTGGTCTGTGGTTGGACGTGCTGCCAATTGCATGCTCCCTCAACTTGAGACATCTGTGGCATTGTGTTGTGTGACAAAACTGCACATTTTAAAGTGGCCTTGTATTGTCCCCAGCACAAGGTGCACCTGTGTAATGATCATGCTGTTTAATCAGCTTCTTGATATGTCACACCTGTCAGGTGGATGGATTATCTTGGCAAAGTAGAAATGCTCACTAACAGGGATATACAATTTGTGCACAATATTTGAGATAAATAAGCTTTGTGTGCGTATGGAACATTTCTGGGATCTTTTATTTTACATGTTGCGTTTATATTTTTGTTCAGTGTACATTCAGCCGCAGGAAAAACAATTATTGAGCGGATGGTCGGGGGACTGTAACATAATAAAACATAATTAGTACTGCAAATTGACATCAAGAAACCCAAACAAATACAATAACATAATCATTTCAAACCTTGATTACATACGCTTCTCTACTTATGCTTTGGAATACTTGGGAACAGATTTCCTAAATTAAAATCACTTTGAGCAGATTGTCTGGTGATTTTACAGTCTTTAATGTCCAACAATTATTTTTTTGCTCAGAAAACTATTGGGGAACCCTGGTCTAGATGGACCCACAGAGGAGGAGTGTTGGACAGGGCAGGAAAACCTGAAGCACAAACATACAGGACATCTGGGACTCACAACACAAGGCCTCAAAGCACACAATAAATGAACTGAAGGGGGAAAAACAGCACAGACGGGGGATGGATAGAGAGATGGAGTAGAACAAAATAAAGCATCAAAGGCCTCCTCAGACGGAGAGAGAGATGAGAGAAAGGAGAGAGAGAGATGAGAGCTGATGAGGCTGTTTCTAAACCTTGGAGCTGAGCACTAAACACTGGGCAAACAGACGGCAGTCTCCTGAGACTCACCTCTCTCTCTCTCTCTCTCTCTCTCCCCTGTCTCTGTCTCTGTCTCTGTCTCTGTCTCTGCTCTCTGTCTCTCTCTCTCTCTCTCTCTCTCTCTCTCTCTCTCTCTCTCTCTCTCTCTCTCTCTCTCTCTCTCTCTCTCTCTCTCCCTCTCCCTCTCCGTAGGGCTGGTCAGATAAGAACAAGAGTACACAGAGCTGATCGATATTTATCAAGCTCTCAAGATGGGCTTCATCTACGACCCCCCCCCCTCGCTCTCCTGTCTTTCCTCTCTCTCTGTCTCTCTACCTTCCATCCCTCACCTTCCTTTCCTCTCTCTCTACCTCACATCCCTCAACTTCCTTTCCTCTTTCTCTCTACCTTCCATCCGTCATCTTCCTTTCCTCTCTCTCTCTACCTCACCTTCCTTTCCTCTCTCTCTCTACCTTCCATCCTTCATCTTCCTTTCCTCTCTCTCTCTACCTCACCTTCCTTTCCTCTCTCTCTCTACCTTCCATCCTTCATCTTCCTTCCTCTCTCTCTCTACCTCACATCCCTCACCTTCCTTTCCTCTCTCTCTCTACCTCACATCCCTCACCTTCCTTTCCTCTCTCTCTCTCTACCTCACATCCCTCACTTTCCTTTCTCTACCTCACATCCCTCACCTTCCTTTCCTCTCTCTCTCTCTACCTCACATCCCTCATCTTCGGCTGTTCAGCACTTTAACCTGACAGAGAGGGTTGTTTCACTCACTTACACACACACACAGACACACCCTACGGATAGCATAGAGGGGGTTAAAGTCCAATCCATACTCAATGAAGCCATATTTAGTGAAATGGGGCGTGCAGACAGAACCCATCGCCTCTTCACCCCCCATCTCCCAGGTTTTAACGAGACACATTAGAGCTTTCTGACGTCCGCACATCCTCTCTCCTCTCTCTTTCATTAAAGGTGAAGTAGTGAGAGCTTTGGAGAGATTCATTTTTCTCCCACCTCGCCGCGTCTTCGGGCTAGTCAGAGAGAGTTATCGTCTTACCAGCGTGTTAGAATTCATACCGCACCGCTGTCTGTCTGGCGTGATGTGCCATGCATTATTCAACTAGACGTATCCTTCCTCAAACAGACAAATGGAGCCGGATTATGCCGCACGCTCAGAGGTAAACAGTAAACACGACAATCAAAAATGGCATCCATTAATTAGGCAATTATAGAGGCAAAATAAATGGGGAAACGATCCACAAACAGGAAACAGCTGTCGCCGTTGGTAACTGTACACATGTATCAGGATTCATTCATCTTTAGCTAAATTAGCTCATTAGCTAAATATTTAGCATATTATATTTGAAAACACTGGTTTTAAGAATATTGGGGATTCGTTATTAGTTCATACTTCATCTTACAGTGTTCTTATTCCTGTGCATTTATTGATGTAAGTACAATGTTACAGTATTGAAATTACTAATTGATACACTGCACTTACACTGTATTGTACTTAGGACTTTCAGGTCTCCCTTAGGAAAGAGGTATTCTGACCTCAATGGTACTACTGTAGCTACCTGGTTCAATTCAAGGTAAAATAAAATAAATAAACTTCAGGATTAGGGTTACTTCTGTACATATGGCTACAGTGCCTTCAGAAAGCATTGACTTATTCCACATTTAGTTGTGTTACAGCCAGAATTTTTTTCTCACCCATCTACACACAATACACCATAATGACGAAGTGAAAACATGTTTTTAGACATTTTTGGAAATATATTGAAAATTAAATACATAAATATCTAATTTACATACAGTACCAGTCAAAAGTTTGGACACACCTACTCATTCAAGGGTTTTTCTTTATTTTTACTATTTTCTACATTGTAGAATAATAGTGAAGACATCAAAACTATGAATTAACACATATGGAATCATGTAGTAACCAAAAAAGTGTTAAACAAATCAGAATATATTTTATATTTGAAATTCTTTAAATAGCCACCCTTTGCCTTTATGACAGCTTTGCACATTCTTGGCATTCTCTCAACCAGCTTCACCTGGAATGCTTTGGCAACAGTCTTGAAGGAGTTCCCACATATGCTGAGCACTTGTTGGCTGCTTTTCCTTCACTCTGCTGTCCGACTTAACCCAAACCATCTCAATTGGGCTGAGGTCGGGGGATTGTGGAGGCCAGGTCATCTGATGCAGCACTCCATCACTATCCTTCTTGGTAAAATAGCCCTTACACAACCTGGAGGTGTGTTGGGTCATTGTCCTGTTGAAAAACAAATGATAGTCCCACTAAGCCCAAACCAGATGGGATGACGTATCGCTGCAGAATGCTGTGGTAGCCATGCTTGTTAAGTGTGCCTTGAATTCTAAATAAATCAGACAGTGTCACCAGCAAAGCACCCCCATACCATAACACCTCCTCCTCCATGCTTTATGGTGGGAACTACACATGCGGAGATCATCCGTTCACCCACACCGCGTCTCACAAAGACACAGCGGTTGGAACCAAAAATCTCCAATTTGGACTCCAGACCAAAGGACACATTTCCACTGGTCTAATGTCCATTGCTCGTGTTTCTTGGCCCAAGCAGGTCTCTTCTTATTATTGGTGACCTTTAGTAGTGGTTTCTTTGCAGGAATTCGACCATGAAGGCCTGATTCACACAGTCCCCTCTGAACAGTTGATGTTGAGATGTGTCTGTGACTTGAACACTGTGAAGCATTTATTTGGGCTGCAATTTCTGAGGCTGGTAACTCTAATGAACTTATCCTCTGCAGCAGAGGTAACTCTGGGTCTTCCATTCCTGTGGCGGTCCTCATGAGAGCCAGTTTCATCATAACGTTTGATGGTTTTGCAACTGCAATAGAAGAAACTTTCAAAGTTCTTGAAATGTTCCGTATTGACTGACCTTCATGTCTTCAAGTAATGATGGACTGTCATTTCCCTTTGCTTATTTGAGCTGTTCTTGCCATAATATGGACTTGGTCTTTTACCAAATAGGGCTATCTTCTGTATACACCCCCTACCTTGTCACAACACAACTGATTGGCTCAAACGCATTAAGGAGGAAAGAAATTCCACAAATTAACTTTTAAGAAGGCACACCTGTTAATTGAAATGCATTCCAGGTGACTACCTCATGAAGCTGGTTGAGAGAATGCCAAGAGTGTGCAAAGCTGTCATCAAGGCAAAGGGTGGCTATTTGAAGAATCTCAAATATAAAATATATTTTGATTTGTTTAACACTTTTTTGGTTACTACATGATTCCATATGTGTTATTTCATAGTTTTGAGGTCTTCACTATTATTCTACAATGTAAAAAATTGTAAAAATAAAGAAAAACTCTTGAATGAGTAGGTGTGTCCAAACGTTTGACTGGTAGTGTAAGTATTCACACCCCTGAGTCAATACGTTGTAGAAGCACCTTTGGCAGTGAGTCTTTCTGGGTAAGTCTCTAAGAGCTTTCCACACCTGGATTGTGCAACATTTGCCCATAATTCTGTCAAATTCATTGCTGATCATTGCTAGACAACCATTTTCAGGTCTTGCCATAGATTTGCAAGTAGATTTAAGTCAAAACTGTAACTCGGCCACTCAGGAACATTCACTGTCTTCTTGGGAAGCAAATCTACAGTGTAGATTTGGCCTTGTGTTTTAGGTTATTGTCCTGCTGAAAGGTGAATTCATCTCCCAGTGTCTGGTGGAAAGCAGACTGAACCAGGTTTTCCTCTGCCTGTGCTTAGCTCCATTCCATTTCTTTTTTATCCTGAAAACCTCCCCAGTCCTTAAAGATTACAAGCAGACCCATAACATGATGCAGCCACCACTATGTTTGAAAATATGGAGAGTGGTACTCAGTAATGCTACAGGGTAGCCCCCTGTAGCTCAGTTGGTAGAGCATGGCGCTTGCGACGCCAGGGGTTGTGGGTTCGTTTCCCACGGGGGCCAGTATGAAAATGCATGCACTCACTAACTGTAAGTTGCTCTGGATAAGAGCGTCTGCTAAATGACTAAAATGTAAAAAATGTAATGTGTTGTATTGGATTTTCCCCAATCATAACACTTTGTATTCAGGACAAAAGTTAATTGCTTTGCCAAATTTTTTGCAGTATTACTTTAGTGCGTTGTTGCAAACAGGATGCATGTTTTGGAATATTTGTGTTCTGCCAATTAGGTTAGTTTTGTGGAATAACTACAAGGTTGTTGATCCTGCTATCAGAGCCATTAAACTCTAACTGTTTTAAAGTCACCATTGGCCTCATGGTGAAATCCCTGAGCGGTTTCCTTCCTCTCCGGCAACTGAGTTAGGAAGGATGCCTGTATCTTTGTAGTGACTGGATGTATTGATACACCATCCAAAGTGTAATTAATAACTGCACCATGCTCAAAGGGATATTCAATGTCTGCTTTTTTTTATTTTTTACCTATCTACCAATAGGTGCCCTTCTTTGCGAGGCATTGGAAAACCTCCCTGGTCTTTGTGGTTGAATCAGTTTTTGAAATTCACTGCTCGACTGAGACCTTGCAAATAATTGTATAAGTGGGGTACAGAGATGAGGTAGTCATTCAAAAATCATATTAAACACTATTATTGCACACAGAGTCCATGCAACTTATTATGTGACTTGTTAAGATTTGTTTTAACTCCTGAACTTATTTAGGCATGCCATAACAAAGGGGTTGAATACTTATCGACTCAAGACATTTCAGCTTTTCATTTTTTATTAATTTGTTTTAAAAAATAATAATCGAAAAACATCATTCCACTTTGACATTATGGGGTATTGTGTGTAGTCCAGTGACCAAAAAATCTATATTTAATACATTTTAAATTCAGGCTGTAACAAAACAAAATGTGGAAAAAGTAAAGGGGTGTAAATACTTTCTGAAGGCGCTGTAACAAAAATGCACACACAGTGCATACACACTTCTGTCCATTGATCAAATCTGACTGAATGGTTGGACATCGAGCGATGATCAAATGATTGTGCCCTGAGTGTGTGTGTGTGTGTGTCTTTGTCTGTGCACAGGACTAGTGTTCAAAGACCTGCATCAATACTCCCAATAGAGACAGATGGATGAAGGCCTGGGTGACGGTAGGTTGTAACCTTTAGGTCAGGTCTGTTAAAGAGTGTCTTATCAGTCTCCCTCTAACAATCAATGTACATAAAAGGGGCAGCAAACATGGCTACTCTTTCAACATGGCACTACAAACAATCTGAATACAGACAGATCTGCAGGGATCTTGCCTATTCCTACATAGCTCTTTAATCACACAGGGTGCATTTACAGTGAGGGAAAAAAGTATTTGATCCCCTGCTGATTCTGTACGTTTGCCCACTGACAAAGACATGATCAGTCTATAATTTTAATGGTAGGTTTATTTGAACAGTGAGAGACAGAATAACAACAAAAAAATCCAGAAAAACTCATGTCAAAAATGTTATAAATTGATTTGCATTTTAATGAGGGAAATAAGTATTTGACCCCTCTGCAAAACATGACTTAGTACTTGGTGGCAAAACCCTTCTTGGCAATCACAGAGGTCAGACGTTTCTTGTAGTTGGCCACCAGGTTTGCACACATCTCAGGAGGGATTTTGTTCCACTCCTCTTTGCAGAACTTCTCCAAGTCATTAAGGTTTCGAGGCTGACGTTTGGCAACTCGAACCTTCAGCTCCCTCCACAGATTTTCTATGGGATTAAGGTCTGGAGACTGGCTAGGCCACTCCAGGACATTTTACATTTACATTTTAGTCATTTAGCAGACGCTCTTATCCAGAGCGACTTACAGTTAGTGAATACATATATATTTTTTTATACTGGCCCCCCCTTGGGAATCGAACCCACAACCCTGGCGTTGCAAACACCATGCTCTATCAACTGAGCTACATCCCTGCCGGCCATTCCCTCCCCTACCCTGGACGACGCTGGGCCAATTGTGCGCCGCCCATGAGTCTCCCGGTCGCGGCCGGCTGCGACAGAGCCTGGATTCGAACCAGGATCTCTAGTGGCACAGTCTTAGACCACTGCGCCACTTAATGTGCTTCTTCTTGAGCCACTCCTTTGTTGCCTTGGCCGTGTGTTTTGGGTCATTGTCATGCTGGAATACCCATCCACGACCCATTTTCAATGCCCTGGCTGAGAGAAGGAGGTTCTCACCCAAGATTTGACGGTACACGGCCCCGTCCATCGTCCCTTTGATGCAGTGAAGTTGTCCTGTCCCCTTAGCAGAAACCCCCCCCCCCAAAGCTTAATGTTTCCACCTCCATGTTTGACGGTGGGGATGGTGTTCTTGGGGTCATGGGCAGCATTCCTCCTTCTCCAAACACGGCGAGTTGAGTTGATGCCAAAGAGCTCCATTTTGGTCTCATCTGACCACAACACTTTCACCCAGTTCTCCTCTGAATCATTCAGATGTTCATTGGCAAACTTCAGACGGCCCTGTATATGTTCTTTCATGAGCAGGGGGACCTTGCGGGCGCTGCAGGATTTCAGTCCTTCATGGCGTAGTGTGTTACCAATTGTTTTCTTGGTGACTATGGTCCCAGCTGCTTTAAGATCATTGACAAGATCCTCCCGTGTAGTTCTGGGCTGATTCCTCACCGTTCTCATGATCATTGCAACTCCACGAGGTGAGATCTTGCATGGAGCCCCAGGCCGAGGGAGATTTACATTTATTTTGTGTTTATTCCATTTGCGAATAATCGCACCAACTGTTGTCACCTTCTCACCAAGCTGCTTGGCGAATGTCTTGTAGCTCATTCCAGCCTTGTGTAGGTCTACAATCTTGTCCCTGACATCCTTGGAGAGCTCTTTGGTCTTGGCCATGGTGGAGAGTTTGGAATCTGATTGATTGATTGCTTCTGTGGACAGTTGTCTTTTATACAGGTAACAAACTGAGATTAGGAGCACTCCCTTTAAGAGTGTGCTCCTAATCTCAGCTCGTTACCTGTATAAAAGACACCTGGGAGCCAGAAATCTTTCTGATTGAGAGGGGGTCAAATACTTATTTCCCTCATTAAAATGCAAATCAATTTATAACATTTTTGACATGCGTTTTTCTGGATTTTGTTGTTGTTATTCTGTCTCTCACTGTTCAAATAAACCTACCATTAAAATTATAGACTGATCATTTCTTTGTCAGTGGGCAAACGTACAAAATCAGCAGGGGATCAAATACTTTTTTCCCTCACT